>NC_141160.1:119521251-119822699 GCF_053477565.2 Lygodium microphyllum
ATCTGGTCAATAAAGGGCAAAGGGTAGTAGTCCTTTATTTTCTGCTTGTTCATTTTGTATGTTAAGTTGTGAGTGATTGGTTCTCTATCTTCTTCTATACCTTCTCATCTCTACGTAATGAGAGAGGTGTGTGTGTATGTGTGTGTACTAGCTAGGAAGAGGTTTAACCTCCATCCTTTTCTATCTATTTAGAGAGAGAGAGAGAGAGAGAGAGAGAGAGAGAGAGAGAGAGAGAGTACGTGTGTATGTGCATACATGTGTACATGTGTGTGTGTGTGTGTGTGTGTGTGTGTGTGTGTGTGTGTGTGTGAAGTTTCTCTTATCCTCATTTCTTTACTATTCTTTCTCATCCTCCTCATCTTACTTGTTATAGTAGGTGGATGGATCAAGGACCAAAAGGTTATGGTGCATAGTAACTGTAATGAAATTATAGTAGGTGGATGGATCAAGGACCAAAAGGCTATGGTGCATAGTAAGTGTAATGAAATTATATTTATTAATTTTAATTATTTTGGATTTAATTTATTGTCTCATAATCGGTGACTTATCGTGTGAACACGTGCATGTGCTACTTATTACATTATGCTTTGTAGATAGACAGAAGGATAATTATGTATTTTATATTGTGATAAGCGAATAATTAGATGACTTTAAGAAGAATTATTATTTTGAAGTGTGCACTTTAATACATGGAATGACTTCATAGCCTGAAAAATATTATCAAAGATATTATGTTTTTGTATGTGTCTATTAGCATAAGGACTGCCCACACACATATGTAATAGATTTAATTTGATGTATCTATTGGGAAAGATAAAATATTATTTTTATAAGGCTACTAGAATAGATTGTGCTCTAATATATTTGCACAAAAGCAAATGGTGCAAGGTGAGGATAAACAAAAACCCAAAAAGATGCTTTTAATATATTTTGAGCAACACAAAACCTTATTCTAATATTATAAATACATTGGTATTGAGTGCGGTGATTGGTTTGCACATCAACATATGGGGAGAGCCATACATGCAACCTTAAAGGCATCTTCATTTTACAATATAAAGCACCCTTTGATTGTCTATTGGGCAATCCCCTTGTCCACTAGTTTGAGATCTCAAGCTTTGCTCTCTTCATTGAAGTTGGGGGTCAAATTTCTCTTTTCCAAAAATTGAACCCTTTCTTCTTCTTTATCAATCTTGAGATATTTTCCTTATATACTAAGATAGAGAAAAATAGAGATTATTAGTGAATTTCTTTAGTTTTTTAATTTATATTTTAAAGTGATTCTTCTATTCTAAATTTGATTGCTTTTTTTTGAGAAGGTGAAGATGGAAAGCCTTGATTGCATTAGATTTGAAATGCTAAATGATGGTTACATGACGATGGAAAATTGACACATAAGTTAGGGTACCAATACTATTGAGAGCTAAATTTTAGAGTCGAATTTAAAGCACAATAGTGTCATGAGAGCCATAAAAGTGGCATTTTTGGCGAGACATGTGTTGACAATGGATCAAGGAGCTAGAGTTTTTCTAGATTCATTTCAACATTCCAAATCCAATGCAAGTGTTAGTTAGTCGATTGGGGTTCATTTAATCTCCCATTTAATAGCCATAAGGTTTGGTATTATGAAGCAACCACCTGATTTGGAAGCCCAAAAATAAGTGATAGAGGCCAAGTAATAGTTTTCGATGCCAGGAAGTTGCTCATCTAGTTGGATCACGAATCCAAGGCCGTTTGCCCCTATGTTTGGCCCGAAACCACTTGCAAGAGAGTGTGAGCATAAGAACATGAATCGATCATTAAGATTAAGAGAGGCAAGAACTAACAAAAACATGTCGTGAGGATGGAGGAACACCATGTTAGGGAATTTGGGAATCTCCCAAGTCCCACTTTCAAATAAGGGGTAAAGATTTGGCCATGTGCTAAATCTTAACCCCGACTTCAAATGGGACTTAGAAAGACAACCTATATAGTAATTAAGGTATACTCCACTTTCAAGTAGGGGGACAAGATTTGATCATGTGGCCAAATATTAACTATATTGGGAATTCCCAAATTATATGAGAATTCCCAAATTCCGTAATATAGTGTTCAAGGGGCATAAGTTTTTTTGTGCTCTATTTTTAAATCCATTTTTTAAAAGAATGCGACTAATGGAATCATGCCTCCTCCTCCTAGGGCCGAGATACTGTCACAACTCTATAGAAACAAAATTTGTATCCTTTTTCATTAATTTGTCTATATAATGATTTATTAAATTTATTTCCTTTTCACTAATTAGATATAAAGAAAAGTGCATTGGAGCTGGCCATTGATGAGTGGTCACAGGTTATGGCGGACCCACGCGATGGGTTAGAGAAAAGATAGTTCACACTTCCACCTATATGACCCAATTGGGCGCATGTGACTAGAACTCACGCATATCAGGGTTAGACTTGCACATTGAAAGGATTGATGCCTTGAAGTGTGGGCTAGATCCACCAGAACAAACAGTTACAATCAACAAGATGGCATGATCATGAAATGCTTGTATAATGTGCATGTGTGGGCTGAAAGCTTGAAATGCACATTTCTTTGCATAGGAAAGTCACATGAAGATTCGGATACCATTTTTGCGATGTACACGGAAAAAGCTTTCATATGACATCCATATTGGGGGGGTCCCTAAATTTTAGGAGGTCCCTAAAATTTAGGAGCCTCGAATTAGCCTAAAAATGCTAGTCCTAAAAAATAGGGAAGTCATTCTAAAAATAGTAAGTTCTATAGTCTGACTGTTTTTTGTTGTTTCTATTCTTGACAGTATTCAACCCAAAAAGGAAGGCCATAGAGAAGAGACAAGTGTCAAGACACTTGTTACACAAGTTTCCAAGTGTCCCACCACTTGTCACATCTCATGACATGTGGCTGGACACTTGTCTTGTGCTACTCCACTTTCCCCTTTTGTACTAGCTCTCCTCTCTCCTATAAATAAGATCTCGTTTTTCTTCATTCAACATCATTTTTCTTTGCTGTAAACTCATGTACAGCACCCACAGATAGCCAGAAACTGGCCCCATCCATCCCCATCATCATCCCCCACTTCTCCATTATCAAATTCCTCCATATTCCCTCTTCTATCACTGCTGTTTTACAGGAGAGCAAGCCTGTAAATTCATTACAACACCTCCTTCTCGAGCTCTTTCTTCCAATTTAGCTACAAGAAGCAAGCCCTATCCATGTACTGCTAATCAACGATGGACAAAGGCTAAATTTCCCTTTTTCTTCTCTCATACTGTAAAGAAATCAGTTCTTATCATTGCATAATAGATAATGCATGTGTGTTTGTACATCTTTGCATGATCTTGTGAGAGTGAGAATTACTTCTTCTCACTCTCAGGTTGATTGTAACTGAGCTCTTCCCTAAGGGACTTGGGTTGAGCAGAAATACATTCCTTTGGGGGGGGGGGGGGTTGCCCATCTTCAACCCTCAATCTTGTCTCCATTACTTTTACATTTTCATGGCTGTAATTTTGTGAGTAATTTTCATTTTCAGCTTTAAGTGTTCATTCTCTTTTATATTAAATCTCGAAAACAAGCGAATATCATAATTGTTAAGCATACTACGTTGTTCGGGGCGTTTACAGATACTACAATTCTTCACAATTATTATTTTATGTGAACATTAAATCCACAAAATCCAACAAAAATTACATTTTCAAATTAAATCTCGCATCTCGGATTTTGCACTTTTGATATTCTTTATGTAAACATTTCAGATATCAACAAATATGATTCAAGGATTTTCAACCACGTTCCACGATAAACACAAGAGATACGATATAATATGCAATAAATTGATACTTACGCTAAATCCTGCACACATGACACATCATATTTCAAAAGCCAAAGCCGTTGAATCCATCACATAGTCACTTTTATGCTTCCTTGTTCCATTCCTTGCATCTCATCATTATGAACCAATATCCATTCCCCCTTATCCTCTCATTCCATACGAACAACAATTATGGCAAGAGAAAAAGAGGAGAAAGAAAGACTGTAATATTGATATGCTAATGGACCACAATTCATACTAGTCAGAAAGATATAAAATTAAGAAAAATTAGTAATTTATATTCAAGTAAATAGAAAAAAAATGAAAAATAGTCTTTTTGTACGAGAAAAATAGAGAAAAACTAGTTTTAATACAAAAAAATATAAAAAATTAAGAGAGTATGTATGGATATATAATGAGGATAGGACATGAGGATTTTTCTCATACTACCTCCATTTATATGTAAAAAGTGTGTATTTATTGCTTATTTATACAAAAAAGTGATGCCAAAATTATTTTACACCTGTAAACAGAAGCAAAACCTAAACGGTAGGGGAAAAAGAGTTGAAAAGAGATAAGATTTGAATGAATTTTGATTTCATTGCACATTATGGCATATAGGCTTTGATCTATTTAATTCTAATGAGGAATAGTAGCACGGGTTATCCTAGTACTATCCCTTTACAATGCAACATAATGTTAGAGAAATGAAATCATGAAAATGTTTTTTTTAAACATGACACACAGTTAATTTATAGTTAAAAATATTTGAGCACAATGATTCACATACATTACATTTGCATTTACGCATGGTATCAAAGGAAAAGTTTCTAGATGCATAGCACTTGTATGCCTCGTTGAGACCAATGTTGAGTATGCGAGGTTCCCTTTGTTGTAGGGTAGTACAATGATATTTGGAGAGTTGTTATGCAAGGTTGAAATATTCCTATATCATTACATATATCATGAGACGATTTTGTCACGTTTTTTCTCTATCTTTGAGATGGCACATCCTAGGGCCAATCCCTGGGGTGTAGGAGAGTTGTAGGAGCCACAATAATCAATGGGGGGTGCTCTATTTATGTGTATGATGAGGTGTTAGTAACCTATATGTATGGGATACTCCCTTTTCTTAGAGTCAGGATGGACAGTATGTTGGACTATAGCTTGAAACTCATGTCTACAAACACATTCATTAGATAAATCATTTCGTAGCATCCAAATGCTCCTGGCCATGAGGAGATGGGGGTTTTTTGGAGAGCATAGGAGCCCAATTAGAACCTTAGTGCCATCTTTGGGACTGTTTTAGGTCTCGACACAGGTGTTCATTTGTTGAGAACCATGCTAATAAGTGGTAGAAAGAGCTGATAGATTCAATATACCCTGATAGAAACCATCAAGCTGAGATTCAGTGACCAAAAAGAGCTGAAAGAGCAAGATGGAGAGTAGAGATCATTAGGAGGTATTCTTCTAAGTGTAACATTGTCCAATATCGCTAATAGTGAGAGGTCTTATTGACCTAATTAATATCCCAACTAGTTCGTGAGGGAGAGGAGGATTTGTGAGTTCAAAAGTTAATGTTTAATTGTTGCCAAATCAAAACAAAGGGCATCTTATGATATTCTTTAATATGACTTTGAAGGGAAGAGTTGCGGCGTAGTATCATTGCTTGGAAGTTAGAACAATAACCATAATAGATCTATTCTAGAGTTTTCCCTTGAGAGAGGTGGTCAATATTGGTTGCACGTTTTGAATGTGACATGTCAAGAGCCTCATGAGAATGCTCGAGCTTATGCCAAGAAATTGAAAGAGGTATTCTGAAATTGCAAGCCTCTATTCCCATTCCACTGCTACCCAACTATAATATTTCTTACATGGATTGGATTTCAACATCCAAGTGCAGTTGAATAGCGTTCCTCTTGCTAATATAGATACTTCCATTACATGAGTGGAGAAGATAGTGCCATGATTATAAGCAGCCTACACTTCTGGGGCAAATCTCTATTCAAGTCTAACTCCTAACAAATAATTTGACATTACCTATAGCTAGTGAAGCTTAAGATGCGATAAGTTCCTCTATAACAAACCCTAATGCAAGAGGAGATGTTATGCAAAGTATACATATGTTGCTAGCTCCTCGTAATGTTGCTATGCTAATGGCTAGCCAAATGGGCCCGTTAAGCCCGAATCAACATTACTTTAGCTTGTGGAGAATACCTTCAGCTCATAGTTTCAATGGTAGCCATGGGTTTTTCACCCTAAGATATATAGTGAAGGAGGAGATTGATAAGCTACTAAATGCAATTTTCATTTACAAGATAGAGCACATGGACTAGGTATCATCCATAGTGATAGTCATGAAAAAGAATGGAAAGATTTGAGTGTGTGTGAACTAAAAAAAGGTCAATTCAGCTACAAAGAGAGACAACTACACATTACTATACACTGAGCACATGCTAGAGAGAGTGGTAAGAAACGAAGCCCACAGTTCTCTAGATGGTTTCTCAGGCTATAATCAAGTGCAAGTCCATTTGGACAACATGCATAAGAAAACATTCACCACAGAATGGGGGGAGTTCATCCCATTTGGGCTGACCAATACCCATGCTACCTTCTAGTGCCTCGTGTGTGCCATCTTCTAGGGCATGCTTAAAAAATGGTTGTAAATATTTGTGGATGACTTGTGTATCCACACCAACTAGGAAGAGAACTTAGAAAAGCTACGAATATTCCTTGAATGGTGTAGGAAATATGATCTCTCACTGAATCCTTAAAAGGTGCCAATTTCAGGTGAAGCACGGTTGTATTTTAGGGCACGTTGTGTCGAGGAGAGGGATAGCCACAAACTCCTTGAAAGTCAGGATAATTGTAGACCTTCCCCCTCTAACCAACTTCAAGGGATTTCAATACTTATTAGGCCACACTATTGGTGGTTTATGAAAAACTACGCATGATTGCTAGACCTTTGTAAAAATTGTTGATAGTATTCAACTGGATCGAAGAATGTCAACAAGCCTACGAAAGGCTTAAGCAGGCTTTAACTTCAACTCCTAACTTAAGAGCCCCAGATTGGTCGATTACCTTTCATGTGCACATTGATGCATCAAAGTTTGTTGTGGGGGTAGTGTTGGGCCAACCTAGTGAGTATAACCTTGATTATCCAGTGAGTTTTGCTTGTAGGCATCTCACTAATATGTGGAAATAAACTATTCCACAATAGAGAGAGAAGGGTTAGCCATGGTGTTTGCCATAAAAAAATTTAGACACTATCTTTTGGCAACACCCTTTACCGTCTTTGTCGATCATCAAGCATTGCTCTATCCAGTGAACAAACCCTATGCAACAGGATGCATTGCTTGATGGTTACATCTGCTTTTGGAATTTGACTTCTCTGTGGTAGTACGAAAAGGAAAACAACACTATATGATAGATCATATGTCCCGCATACCCACATGTGAAGTAGCTAGAGAGGGAATCATTGATGACCTACCATATTCACATCTTTTAGAATGTCCAACAAATGAGACTTGTTTAGAGTAGACCTCATGCCATATTGGGCAAATGATTTATTCTAAATCTTGGAGAATAGATTGCTTGAATGACCCATAGAAAAAACTTGGTTAAAAAGATTAATCTTGAATATCCAATCCTTTTAGTTGATTGTTTCTGGTCAATTATATCAGTTAGGATAGGATGGACTCTTAAGGAGATGTGTCTACGAACACAAAATGCATGATGTGCTCTCAAAAACATATGGTGGGATTGCTAGAGAACTTTTTTTTTCCTAATAAAGAAAAAAAACCAATAAACTATTATGGGAGAAAATGAACATTTGTTCTTATAACAGGTCTTGTTCCAAGAAAACGTGGAAAATATCCTTGGACGAGAAGCTAGATATGGAAAATGTAGCAATACCCCACAGTCCAAAATAGTTGAGCCCTCTACCATCACAATCTTCAAGATGCAGTTCCGATGCCACCTCCCTTAGTGCATGGTGTTCTATCCTTCCATATTATATATGGCTTCTCCAAAGTTGATAAAATCCCTTGATCTATTGGCTACCTCCTTGGGTTTTTATCACCAAAGGCTATTTGGTATCATTGATAAGGTAAAGCCAATCATTATCGACAACCCCTTGAGTGATGTGAGCTTTCACTCTAAGTGGATGGGGATGTGAGTATCGGCTACCCTCTCTATTCATCAACAAAGTGTGAGATAGAGGGTGGGGTGAGTGACCAACCTTGTTCACTTCAATCCCAATGCAAGGTGAGATGCATAAATTGAGCCTTGCACACACAAGTTGGGTCTCTCAATGCACAAAACATGATTCGTTCCTATGCACGAAAGATCTGTCTTGCCACTCAGTAATTTGATAACCCTTACTCCACCAGATCACTTTGCCTTGGTGGTAATGATGTTCAAAATATGGATGCTCAAGATAAGGAATAACATTGTTACTATTGGATTTTCCACATCTTCTGTGTGTGTGTGTGGAGCCCCAAGAAGAACACCAAGGAAAAGGGGTTTCTTCTGCAAGAAAATCTATCTTTTAACATCAACAAGCTATTGTTTCATTCTTTTGAGAACCACAACAAGGAAAAGAACGGAACGGCTTGGCAGCTCGACAAGGACTCCAATGCAATACATCCATCAATCCAGTTGTATATTCCGGCCATCCACTGATCAAGATGTGCGTCGGTACTTCAGCTACGTTGGATCATGCCGCCTCTCGATGCCGACATGATCATCAACCTAGGAAAGCTGGCATTCGATCAGGAATCAATGGCATCCGCCCGTGGGTAGTTGGGGGACTGGAGGGCGTGATTTGCAGGAACGTGGTCATGAGAGACCCTGGCCGATTGATTCATAAGACTAGCTGGCGTGAGTCTAGTAATAGATAGATGCGGGATGGGAACGCTCTGGTCGGCACTGTAACGAGAGAGAGAGAGAGAGAGAGTACTCGGCGCTGTAGTGAATGGACGTTGCCTTGCAAGAAGCATTAGAAGGACGTTTCTCTCCCACATGCAAAACATGTGCAATCCGTTCTCGCTTCCTATACTCAAGAGCGAGCGTGGAGGTACTTTCGGCTGTGACGAGAGCGTGTGAAGCTGTCCAGCCCGACTGCTCGCAACTCTGACTCCCAGGAGGGATGTTCAAGTCCACGCCGATTCCGAGCCAGCAGCATTTTGTTTTTTAAGCAGCATTTTGTTTTTTATATCATCGAGTCAAGTTTGATGTCGAGATGTTCCATGCGTACTTGGTAGCACCGAGACTTAAGATGGACCAATGCTTCCAAAGTAATTGGTGGCTTCTGAAATTAGGTTTTCTTCAGACCTTACGAGTCACACTAGTCTACTGCTATGACAGGTGTAGTGGTAAATTTGGTTTTCTCTTGTATTTTTCAAACCTTATGAGTCACAGTGTAGTGGTATTCTGATAAAAGTAAAACTTTCGCTAATTATTGTGTAACACTGCCCACCTATTCACTATATACGCATACACATGCACACTCTCATAGCCCACCCACATGCACCCTCTTTGGAGCTTTTTATAGCACTGGTGTTTTGGATAGTTCCATCTCAACATTCTCAAATGCCACTCCACATGGTTTAGTCCATTTCAAAAAGGGATGTGTGCCAAGAGATTCATCAAAGGTAATGAAAGTTGGCCAATACATTCATGAATAGATGGTAATAGCCCACAGATGAGACAAAGCTGTGAACCTCTCTAGGAACTGTTGGATGGGCTCATGGCCATAATTACTAGTTAGTGACAATGCTAGCCACACTCACAACATGACCAAGCAATAAGCCGTAAGCGATTTCGAAATACACACCTTTGAGAATTTAATGCTTTATAGTACTCACGACAATGCTCGAAGCACTTGCGTAGGACAATGAGTTGTTTATCACAGGCTATGGTAGCCCCCAGATCATCTGTAAAAATCTTAAGTTCTTCAAGGGAGATATTGGCAAACGTCTTATGAGCTATTCTTTGCCAAGACCCAGGAGCATTACATAGACCAAAAGCCATGGCATGATACACAAAGGTACCAAAGACTATAAATGAATGAGATTTTCAATTTATCCTCCTGAGCTATGGCCATTTGATTATAGCTTGTAAAGCAATCCATAAAGGAGTACATTTCTAGCCTTGCCAAATGATCTAAAATCTGGTCAATAAAGGGCAAAGGGTAGTAGTCCTTTATTCTCTGCTTGTTCAACTCCTTAAAATCTACGCATAGGTGGATTTGATTATTCTTCTTCTTCCTTGTCACAGTTGGTAAATAGCATTCAATATATTCAATAGGAAAGATGAGACCTTCCTTCCTTAACTGCATCAATTCCTCAAAAAGAGGCTCTTTTAGCTCAAAAGGCGTTCATCTAACCTTGTCTTACTGGCTTACCACCTTCTTTCAATGGGATTGTGTGTAGAAGGGGGAGCCCCTTCAATTCATCATAGCTCTATGCAAATATATCCCTAAACTCTTGTATGAGTGATACATAGTTTGCATGCTCATCAATAGACAAAATAGTACCGAGTTTGATGGGATGTGGATCATTAGGAGTTTCAAGATTCCACTTTATTACATTGGCATCATGTATCTAATATTTTGCCCTATCAGCTCATTTAAACACACTTGATAGAGTTCCTCCATTGTGGAACCCTCATTAGACTCACCGGAGTTCAAAGTTCCAATGAGATAGTGTCCTCAAAGTGCATCCCATTTTGTAGTGGGAGGGGGTGTCCTTTCATTCAGAGGGTGCTCAAGGTAAATATAAAAAATCGTTCTCCTCAACCTATGACCAAAGATCCAACTGACCAGCTGGAATATCTACTAAGCAATCATAGTGTAATATCCACAGCTGCCCTAGTAGTAACTAATGGCTTGGTTTCCCAACAAATCGAATAATATGAAAATCAAGAATGCACTCAATACATGCTAATATTACATGTACTTGAGATACTATTCCTTTTGACTGTCTTAAATTGTCATCAGCCATTTTTAGGATAGTTGTAACATCGTTTTGAATGGGTACACCAAACCTCTCTAGTAAGTCCATACTCATGATATTCACAGATGAGCCCAAGTCTACCACAGCACTTTCTATCAAGATGCCATCAACATATGCCTCCACCCTAGGGCAATGTTTCTCCATATGTTCCCACCATTCACTGCCCACTTGATTAACACTAGCAAGTTCTACAACATAACCTGTTCTTAGGATTTTCTTAAACTCCTTAATGAATGTTAGGTGACAACTGCATTAATTGTAGCAAGTTCACATTTGGCTTGACTTCACATAGAGCATTTGCTAGATCCAACTCGTGGAAGTTTACAACAACTCTTTTTTCTTATCACACCATCCTCTCTTGCGGCTTTCTAACAATATCAAGAACCTCCTTTGCTTTTGACTTATGCTTGCTCCTAACCATTGGCTCCTCCAAAACACCTTTAGATCTAAGAGAACCCGTATGGGTATTGGCATTTGCAACCTTCTTGTCAACCATGATAGACTTAGGGTTAGATTTGTTTATGCTAATATCATTTTTCTCAACCTCTCTCATTTTCTGGCCCCTTTAGTAACCACTCTTACATTGTTAGAGGCTGAGTTCCAATCAATTGGAAGCGCTTCTACCAAACTAACCCCACCGAGAACTTCTTCTAGGGTGTCTTTTCCCCTTTGCAAGATTTTCTTAGGGACCTCCCCTCAAGGATTCAGATCATTTGAACAATGATTCACTAGGTCAGGTTGTTGACTACCTTGTTGGAGTCAACTAACTCTACTCCAACATGTATTGGCCATATGTTTTGACTTCCCACATATATCGCACTTCACATGAGGGAAATTCTGTGGGAGGTGCTGACCACCACACCACTTACAACCAAATCTTCATGGACACCCTGTTTAGAATGTGGACTTTCTATTAAGTTTTGATGCTTCTTTAGCAAGTTTATGTCTACGACTATTTGTCTATATTGTTCAGTTATCATGTCATTATAATGCTTCATCATGTCCTTAATTTCCCCAATAACATTTGATGCACTAGAATCATAACCGTGATCATCCACTTGGCATCCCAATGCCTTAACCATCTGGTTAGGTATTCGGGGCTAGCTAGTTGGCATTACATTGGGGTTCATCATTTGGCTTGCTCTCAAGGAAGATGGCTCTAATACTAGTTGAAGGGAGTGAGCCCTAAAGAAGTGGAAGCAGGCAACATAAGTAAGAGCTATGGTGAAATGAGAGAGAGAGAGAGAGAGAGAGAGAGAGAGAGAGAGAGAGAGAGAGAGAGAGAGAGAGAGAGAGTATGTGTGTGTGTGTTGAATGTTGAAATGACTAGATTTTTTGGTTGATTTTTTTGTTGTTTTTGAAGTCTGAATGGTTGATTTTTTATGGATTTTGAGTGATAATAGAAGCCATGTAACAGGGAGAATAATACATCCACGCTTCTATTTTTTATGGATTTTGAGAGAGAGAGAGAGTGTGTGTGTGTGTGTGTGTGTGTGTCTGTGTGTGTGTGTGTGTTGAATGTTGAAATGACTAGATTCCGTGAGCATTGGGGACACCTAGAGCAATGTTTTGACAGATGCTGAGAGTATGGAATCTCTCTCAACTGCAACAAATGTGTCTTTAGTGTCTCATTAGGAGTTCTTCTGGGCCATATTGAAAGGTGAGAAGGATTGAAGCTTACACACGAGAGCTATGGCGGGAGAGCAAGAGCAAGAAAGAGAGAGACAAGAAATGGGAACTCCAACAACCGCAATGTTTGGACGGGCCTTCCTTTATTCAAACTGTCACTAAAAGAATAAAGAATAAGTGACTATGACGGGCGCCAGTCACTTGCAGTGTGCAATGGCGGGTACTATCAGTGTGGTAATACACGGGCAGCTAGGCAGAGGTGACTTTATTCCCAAAAACCTCCCACTTAAAGGAAAATCTTCCCTAGTGAGAGAGAAAAAAGAAAAGATAGTACAAACATGTACACATGTACAATAGGATGAGGAAAAAGACGTCATCTCATCCAATGCCTATCAATCTCTTGAGGAAGGCAAAGCACTCGATAGTGAGGCTTTAGTCTGCAGGATTGTGCTCAGTCAGAATCTTGATAAGGTCAACATAATTTTCTCAACGACCTCGTGAATGAAGTGATACCTCACCTCAATATGTTTCGTCTTCGCATGGAAGACCGGTGGATTCTTGGCCAACTGAATGGCACTCATAGAATCTGAATGCAGTGTAGGCATAGCATCTATCATACAAAGGTTTGTAATCAAACGGCCTAACCAGATAGCCTCCTTGCAAGCCTCTGTGGATGCAATATACTTGGCCTCTGTAGTAGAAAGGGCCGTACATTTCTGCGCCATGGACATCGAAGAGATAGCCCCTCCAGCATAAGTAAACACATAGCCAGAAGTGGACTTCCTACTATCTGCATAATCAGAGTCAGTGTACCCCACAACTCCTGTATCCTGGCTACCATAACAAAGACACATATCTACTGTGCCTTTGAGGTACCTCATGATACCCTCCACGGCATCCCAATGTTTCTTGCCAGGTGTAGCCATATAGCGTGCCAAAATCCCAATTGTAAAAGAAATATCTGGACGGCTGGCTATCATGGCATACATAAGATTGCCCACGGCTGATGCATAGGGAATCTTGGCCATCTCAACCCTCTGCTCATATGTCTACGGACAATCGGCCTGTGAAACATTCACATGAGAAGGTAATGGATAGCCAATAGGCTTAACATCTTGCATGTGGAAGCGCTCAAGGACATTCTGTACGTACTCCCTCTATGACAGATAGAGGAGTCCCTGAGATCTATCGCGCGTGATGCGCATACCAAGTATATGAGAGGCCTGTCCCAGATCTTTCATCTCAAAGATATTTTTGAGCTGAGCCTTAAGAGCATCGAGCTCCTGATGAGCTGTCCCTGCTAAAAGCATGTCATCCACATAGAGTACCAAAATCAGTAAAGAATCGTCACAAGCTTTCTTCGTGTACAAGCACGGATCCATAGCATTGCGGCTGTAGCCCTGTGACTGCATGAATGCATCAAAGTTATGGTACCATTCCCTAACTGCCTACTTTAAGCCATATAGACTCTTTTTTAGCTTGGACATTAGTATTCCCTGCCAAGGTCTGTAAAGCCCTTAGGTTGCTCCATGTAAATCTGATCATGCAAATCCCCATGTAGAAAAGCTATCTTGACATCCATCTAGTACAAGTCCAGGTCAAGCTGTGCAACCAAGGCCAAGACTAAGCATAGGGTGGTCATCTTGACCATAGGAGAAAAGACTTCATCAAAGTCAACACCATGCTCTTGCTTAAAACCCTTAGCAACCAATCGAGCCTTGTATGCCGGCTTGGGGTGTCCAGGGGTACTTTTCAGCTTGTATACCCACTTGCATGGCAAAGCCTTCTTACCTTGAGGCAAGGAAACCAAATCCCACCAAGTCTTATTCTTATGCAATGAGTTAATCTCAAACTACATAGCTCTCTCCCAGGAGTGACAATAACCCCTGCCCATAGCCTCATTATAAGTAAGAGTCTCTCCTGCATCTATAACCAGTACATAATCCATAGAGGGTGCAAAACGGTCAGGAGGTCATCTATCTCTAGTAGAACGCCTCAACCCAGGCTCTGCTGCCTAATTGACATCTTGTCTAGCATCAGCATGTCTAGCATCTAGGCCATGAGCAACAGGTGATGCTGCACGCTGTCTAGATGCCCATGGAGTGGGATGAACAGGAGCAGGGGGCTCCTCCTGAAAGATAACTTTGTGTACTTCAACCACTTTTTCAGGTGTTGCATATGCATTTTTTCCTTATGAAAGATGACATCATGGCTGCAGATCACTTTCCGCACTTGCGGATCCCATAGACAGTAACCCATCTCTCCTACATCTCCATTTTCAATGAAAATGCATTTAACACTCTTAGGATCTAGCTTATTGCATTTGTCCTTGGGTACATGAGAAAATGCCTCACAGTAGCCAAAGACACGCAAATGATCATAAGAGGGGGGTTTGCCTGCCCATACCTCCTCTGCAACCTGAAAGTCAATGCCGTTGCTAGGCGACCTATTAATGAGATGCACTGCAGTAGTAACTGCCTCAGCCCAAAAGTGCTGCGGTAAGCCAGCCTGGCTAAGCATGCTACGGACCCTTTCCTGAATGGTCATATTCATGCGTTCAGCCATATCATTCTGGGGGGCGCAAGGGGTGGTCAACTCACGCTTAATACCCCACTCATCACAAAACTGCTCAAAAGCACGTGATACATACTCACCCCCATTATTTAATCTTAGGCATTTTAGCCTTTTCCCAGACTGGTTTTCTGCCAATGCAAGCCAATGCTGAAATGTGTCTATGACATCAGATTTTCTCTTTATGGGATAAGCCCAAATCTTACGTGAGTAATCATCTATGAAAGTAACAAAGTACTTTGCCCCACCAAGTGACTGATAGGGCATGGATCCATATACATTTGAGTGCACAAGAGCCAGGGACTCACCCATGCATTTCTTACCAGACTTTTTATGTGTATTTCTAGTCTGCATGCCATACAAACAATGATCACAAGAATCAAAATGCGAAGAGTCAAAAGGTAGAAGATACTACAAAGCACGGATCATTTTCATTCCTTTAAGAGGCATATGCCCCAAACAAGCATGCCAAAGGGATACATGGGGAATAGAACCCACAGACAAAATATGATCCAATGTAGCTCCATATACAAGTAAGAGATAGAGGCTGCAAGACTTGGCACCTCTTGCAAGTACAAGCTTGCCACGAGTAATCTTCCATGTAGAGTCTCCAAAAGACACAAAATACCCTGCATCATCAAGCTCTGTAGGTGGCATAAGGCTACGTGTCAACGCAGGTATATGGCGTACATCATGTAAAACAAAAGAGCTACTAGTAGGAAACTGCAGCCTAACATCTCCAATGCCCACAATGTCAAGAGACCTGTCATCACCAAGACACATAGAACTAGACATGGTACAATAGGTATGAAACCAATCTCAACAGGGTGTCACATGAAAGGATGCACCCGAATCCAAGAGCCAGCACTGCGCATACATGGAATGTATCTCCAAAGTCTGTAAGACATCACATGCACAAGTTGCAAGTATGTAATCATCATCTGAATTAGTGGCTTGCATGACATTAACATCTTCACACTGGAATTTGCAAGTGTACAATACTGCACTCAGAAGACTTTTCCTGCACTTTTTCTTTTCTCTTTTTCTTGCTCTTATCATCGCGCATTTTATGGCACTACGGCCTAATATGTACTTATTTCCCACAATAATGACAGGTAAGATCAGTTTTCCATCCACGGGACTTACTACAACCACGTGACTTGGACCTGGACTTCTGAGAGTCCCTGCCCTTATGATCATTATCATGCCTGCCATGTCTTCCAACTCTAACAGTCAATGTATGTGAAGAGTGGGAAGCATCATTGTTTCTCATGTTGATTTCCTCAGTCAATAAAGCACTCTCAACATCTTTGATTTTCAGCCCATCAAGCTTATTCGTGCATATGGCAATACGGAATACATCCCATGATTCGGGAAGGGTGCCAAGAAGAAATAATGGGTGTAAGTTATCGTTGAACTCAATACCCTGTGACAACAAATTCTTCATGATTGCATGAAATTGACTGAAATGAGATGATAGGGATGACCCCTTCTTCATGCGAAGGTCCATTAACTGCTTTAGTCAATACATCTGTGACGCAAGACTCTACTGTGCATAGAGCTCCTAAATCTTCTCCCATAAATTCCATGCATTCTTATTCTCATCTTCAACAACATTATGATGGACCTCTTCTGAGAGTGGCAAAATAATGGTAGACTTGTATAGCTCATCAACTTCCATCCAAACATCATCATTCATATCCTCATGTTTGACACCTTTGAAATGCAAGGGTTTAATTTGCAACTTTTGCACCAAAACCTGCCATATTTGGGACTTCCAATACCCATACTTGGTACCATCTGAAGAGCACCCTGCCACGGCACCATGAGAACCACGAACCGGCCAAGAGAGGCTGCAAATACATTTGCTGGCCACAAAAACCTGCAAGAAAACTCTCATTCTCACCAAGAATCCATACTCTCCAAACACACAAGAGGAATGCACACAAGAAATTGAACAATTCTTCCATCCTCACCCTCTTCCTCTTCCTCACTCTCCATTAGATTTGACAAAGGAGCACAAGAGAGAAAAGCAAGAACAAGAAAGATGAGAGTTGTGCCAAAATGAGAGAGGGAGAAATGAACCGTGAGAGGAGAAGATAAAGGAAGAGAGAGGGTGTAACCACCTCAACCTCCCACCTCCCCAAATCCCACGGCTGCAACCACCTCCTTTTCCTTTCTTGAATTATGAAATTCAAATTTGCATACATTGGCTAAGGTCTAAGGACCTTTCAATTTTTGGAATGAGACAAAAGGTATTGACCTTTCCTTTTCCTTTCAACATTTTTTAATGTGAGCCTTTTGGACTACACATTTTACATTGCTTCATATTTGATTTTTGACAAAGGGGTACATTTGCAAAGTATCAAATAAACAAAAGTTGTTTCCATGTGAGCACATTTTTGTGCCTTTATTTGCATTGATTTTCTGGTTATCATTTCCTCCCACACTTAAGTGTAAAGCGTCCCCGCGAACAAATTGGAGAAGAACCACAATCAGCTCTTTAAAAAAACTTCATCTTCAATCTTCGATTGCCAATCTTCATTTCTTTTCTTCAATCTTCTTTGAATTGGATCTCGAAATTGCCATGGGATAGAAAAGGAAAAAGCACACAAAAATGCAAACACAACTAGGACGTTTAGCCTAGGTTACAAACACTCCACAAGAAAATTTCACCAAGCACACAAAACATAGGGCTCTTATTCAACTTGCACGCAAAGTTAACATCACACCCAAGATAGGTTGAAACACAACCACGTCATGAAGCTCATTAAAACCCAAAAAGATATAACCATCCAGCATTCCTCACAAAAGATATGGCAATTACGCACTCCACCCAGAAAATATATTGTAGAAAGAAAAGAAAGGTAAGTCTTATGAAAAACAAAAAATGAAAATTGACCAAAAGAAAACTTAAGGAGATTCAATGTGTGTAATGGATGACAGTCTTGGTAAAAGAAGGGTTGAATTGAGGGTAAGACGAAGATAAGCATATGAACCCCCAAACAAGGTATTTATCTAAAAGTAGAATAATCAAGGCCTAATTTTTTTAATGGTTTTCTTAAGGTGGATAAAGGAGAGGCATGTAACTGCCGCGTGGAGATAAGAGGAGGGGAAGATAAGGCAAATGAT
This sequence comes from Lygodium microphyllum, assembly GCF_053477565.2. Lineage (NCBI taxonomy): Eukaryota > Viridiplantae > Streptophyta > Polypodiopsida > Schizaeales > Lygodiaceae > Lygodium > Lygodium microphyllum. The sequence goes on from NC_141160.1 coordinate 119,539,411, forward strand.
TTCGACTGTGTGCTGCTGATTCGATAGTATGATTTTCTTTACACCTCTATAGTGTTCTCAGGGGATTGCAAGGTCCATGAATGCAGCCAGCATGAGCTCTAAACTATGGACAAGCAAGAAGCTTTGCATGGGCAAGACACGCTTCCCCCTCGTCTGTCTCTCCTCGCCCGCACATTTGGCATCCGCAAAATCTGCACCAAGACATTACTCTATCCTTCCCACACACAAAATCCGGCCTGAAGTAGCTTGTCAATCATGGCGTCGCAGCCTGGCTCTAATCGTGCATTGCGGCCACGGCGGAAGTGCTTTTCCCCATGGAGCTTCCCTCCTTGTCGCTTTGATCTTGACCTCTCCTCCACCAAACTTCTCGGCAGCACCAGATTTAAGGCCGCCACGTCTATCTATTATGTCTGATCCTTTCTTCCAGCTCCTCAAAGAGTCCTGCATAACTCTGTAGCAAGATAGCACACGCAAGAAGATGACGAAGGAAGCGGAAGGAGGTAAGTATTATGGCGAGGCTGTGAGGTGCCAAATGGTTGATGGGCGGATGGATTAATGATGCTCAGCCATAAATATTGTAACACTTCTTGATCTTCCCACCATCTCCAAGCATTGTTTCAGACCTTTTCTCATTTTGAGCACAAGCATCCTTGAATGACCCTTTCTCTTCTAGTCTCTTTCAATCCATAAGCTCTATCAAATTTGAAAACACTATAACTTAAGAAATGAGACTGCAAACCCTTTCACTGTGCAGATTTTGTAGCCACCTCTTTTCCCGGCCAGTGCACCAAATGAAGAGCACCCTGCCACGGCACCATGAGAACCACGAACCGGCCAAGAGAGGCTGCAAATACATTTGCTGGCCACAAAAACCTGCAAGAAAACTCTCCTTCTCACCAAGAATCCATACTCTCCAAACACACAAGAGGAATGCACACAAGAAATTGAACAATTCTTCCATCCTCACCCTCTTCCTCTTCCTCACTCTCCATTAGATTTGACAAAGGAGCACAAGAGAGAAAAGCAAGAACAAGAAAGATGAGAGTTGTGCCAAAATGAGAGAGGGAGAAATGAACCGTGAGAGGAGAAGATAAAGGAAGAGAGAGGGTGTAACCACCTCAACCTCCCACCTCCCCAAATCCCACGGCTGCAACCACCTCCTTTTTCTTTCTTGAATTATGAAATTCAAATTTGCATACATTGGCTAAGGTCTAAGGACCTTTCAATTTTTGGAATGAGACAAAAGGTATTGACCTTTCCTTTTCCTTTCAACATTTTTTAATGTGAGCCTTTTGGACTACACATTTTACATTGCTTCATATTTGATTTTTGACAAAGGGGTACATTTGCAAAGTATCAAATAAACAAAAGTTGTTTCCATGTGAGCACATTTTTGTGCCTTTATTTGCACTGATTTTCTGGTTATCACCATCCAACTTGGCAATGTTAAAGAGAGCTATGTCTTTCACATGACCAGCCATACTGTCCCAAATCAATGCAAAAAGGCAAAATTGCAGGTTGTTGTAATTAGCAGAAAATGCACTAAAACCACTCCTAAAACTGGTTGAAAGAGTGGATTTTACCAAGAGAAGCACTTGTCCACCAAATATGACCAAGATAACATCAAATAGTAAGCATTACCCTCAGAGAAGTGCTCAAAATCTACAAATTTCAGCTCGCTGTAATAAATGATAGATTTCAATAAATGGAGGCGGTGTGACATCCATATATAGAATCCATAGACATCAAGTATATCCCAAAATAAAATTTGGAAAGCCAATAAATCTCCAAAATATGCTCCAGACAATCGAATGTCAAGCCCAAGTAAAGCTCCAATAGAATCCAAACTCAAACAATGTAACTGACATAGGTAGATGACATGAGCATAAGTGCATGTCCAAAGCGGTCAAGCATAGACCGATGAGTGCCAAGATACATCTAAGATGAATATCCAAATGCTATGGAAAGCACAACTCAATCTCAACCAAAGATTAAGAAGCAATATCGAACTCTTTTCCAATCCTCGATGGTCAATACATCAATGTACATCTCCAAGACATGACTCGAATAGCATAGGCATAAGCATACATGAGTAGAATAGCTTCAACCCAACTGTTTACAACAGACATTCATTGCTCTAGAATGAGTATTTCAGGCCTCAAATCAGTAGCAAAATGATGGCAATCCATTAACATAGCATCTCCATACATGTAGACATCATCCGAGCATCAATATGCATCAAGTGATCAATCTCGATAAGCATAGACTTCAAGAGATAAGGGCTGCCCTGTTTTGGCCAGATCTAGGACTATTCAAAATATTCAATGGCTGAGCTAAATTAGCTCCAAAAAAAATCACATAAGAGGCATAACATCCACAAGTGATCCGGTATCAATAGACATCAGTAGAAGCATCACAGAAGCCATAGGCATATAAATGCATGCTGTCTCAGACCTGAAATCTATTGCAAAATATTCTCTCATCAAAATTTGGCAAATTCAACATCACCATCGCATCCGAAGCTTTCCAAAACCCCAACTTAGACTCTTACCTTGCCTGAATTTGGTTTTGAATGCTTGAGATATGACAAAAAGAGTGATTTTTGAGTCATTTTTACAAACAGGTGCAAATAAAACGTGAGCATATTGCTATACTTGAGGGGCCAAATCAAGGTGGGTAGGGGCTAAGCAAGAGCCCAATGAAGGCCTACAATAGGCCTACATAATCCTAGGACAAGTCCAAGAAAGAGGTGAAGAGAGCAAGCTTCAATGATGGAAGTTATGGCTACCTCTTCATGAAACCTTGCTGTTTATGTCAAAGAATGGCTGAGAACTGAGTGAGAAGCAAGCTCTCATACCTCGTGTAGATGCCGGGGAAGGCTAGGAAGCGCTAGCAAGGGACCTAATCTGATACTAGTTGAAAGGTGAAAAGGATCAAAGCTTGCACGTGAGAGCTATGGCAGGAGAGCAAGAGCAAGAAAGAGAGAGACAAGAAATGGAAACTCCAACAGCCAAAATGTGTGACTGGGCCTTCCTTTATTCAAACTGTCACTAAAAGAATAAAGAATAAGTGACAGTGACGGGTGCTTGCCACCTGCAATGTGCAATGGCGGGTACTGTCAGTGTAGTAATACACGGGCGGTTAGGCGGAGGCACCTTTACCCCCAACACATATTGTCTCTACACAAGGGATTGCAACAGACCCGACGAAGATTGCTGCCTTGACAGCACCAACAAACCTCAAGCAATTGAGAGGATTTCTTGGCCATGTGGACTACTACAAAAGATTTATTGCACATTTTGCAACCCAGGAAACCCCTCTACACAAGCTCCTAAGGAAAGATACAGATTTCCTTTGGATCAATGATTGCAAAGAAGCCTTCAATACCCTGAAACAGTACCTCATCAAAGCACCTATCTTACAGTCTCCTGACTAGACGAAGGATTTCCATGTGCACAAAAATGCATCAGTTGAAGGGCTAGGTGCTATCTTGTGCCAAAAAAGACCCTCTAAATTAGATCAACCAATCTATTATGCAATTCGAAAAGTAACCGACCGAGAGCAAAACTACACAGTGAGACAGAGCTTGAGTGCTTAGAAATGGTATTTGCACTAGAGAAGTTTCCACACTATCTATTGTCAAGACATTTCAAGTTCTATGTGGACCATGAAGCCCTGTCCTTCCTGATGAACAAAGCAGATGTTAAAAGACGAATGATGAGATGGTTGCTCATGTTCCAAGAGTTCAATTTTGAAGTGGTCACTAAGCTTGGCCGTTCCCAAGTCCCCCACGGGGTCCACTAGGGTTTACTGTATGGTACCACGTGAGTGTAAGGGAGGGGGGTTATTTAAGGGAAGGAATGTACATTTTATAAGGTAAGGTCCCATAGATAGGGGGTAGATATGGGGTATTTTCATATATTTCTTGCACGCAGGTGACGTCTCCTTATTACTACTAGTGAATCCCCCGTGCCATGTCCTAGCCAATCATCTGTCACGGATCCCTCAAACTGCAGAAGAAGAACAGGATGATCCAGACATTCCTGATACTTCCTTGTTTCTAGTCGACACAATTACTCTATGGTACACAGACATAGCCAACCTCTTGGCAACCCCACAGTATCCTCCTGGCATCTCAAGCCGTGAGAAGAAGAAGCTTCTATTGGAATTAGCCCCCTACACCTTGCTAGGCGATGCACTGTACAAGAAGAGAAAGGATGAAGTCTTGCAAAGATGTGTTGCAGGAGACGAGATCGGGATTATTCTTAAGGCTTGTCATGACGAGCCATATGGTGGACACTTTGTAGGAGAAGCAACAGCCAGGAAGGCTCAGCTTGCAAGATACTAGTGGCGGACCCTCCATAAGGATGCCTGTGACCACTGCAAGAGATGCGATGCTTGTTAGTGAATGGGAAAACCCACCAAAACAAGTGCCATGCCACTGCAACCTATCCTTCCCCTAAAGCTTTTTGAGAAATGGGGGATTGATTTCATGGGTCCCATGATTGATCTGCCTACCAGACAAAAGCAGAACAGATACATCCTGATATTTATGGATTATATCACAAAATGGTGTGAAGCTAAAGCTCTGAAGCGGGACGATGGTAATAGTATATCCATGTTCATGTACAAGAATATCATCACCCATTTTGGTAGTCCCCTAGAGATTGTAAGTGACCAAGGTACTCATTTCCTTAACAAGATCATGGAAGAGTTGACAGAATTGTATAAGATCCACCATTGCAAGTACACCCCCTATTACCCCAGAGCAACGACCAAGTTGAAGTCACCAATTGCATCCTTTGCTTGATCCTAACAAGGGCGATTGCTGCACATTGTCGCGATCGGGATGATCGACTTACAGAGGCCCTCTGGGCATACAAAACCTCTTATAAGGCAGTTACATGACAAAATCCTTTCCAATTGGTGTATGGCAGAGAAGCCGTCTTCCCTGTTGAGTTGGAGTTGCCCTCTTTGCTAGTGGCAGTTAAAGAATGCCTCTGAGATGATGAGTCTCTCTAGTGCCACCTATTGAATTTGAAATGTTTGAATGAGATTCGGCGGATGGCCTTGTAGTTCATGGAAACCACTCAAGCACGATGCAAGGCCTATCATGATAGCTTCATCAAGCACAAGGAGTTCAAAGAAGGTGATCTTGTCCTGACCTATGATTCATGATTTGAGAAGTTTCCTGGCAAGCTTCAACAACGTTGGATGGGTCCCTATAAGGTACTTGCTATCAATCCTAATGACTCTATCCAAGTGCAGGCTATTGATGCCTCTGATGATCCCTTTCTAATCAATAGCTATCACTTGAAGAATTACTTTCCTCCCTGGGGACCCTAACAATCACAGTGGATGCACCCTTTGCCTTATAGGTATTGCACTATCCTTCTCCTCGTGCTCTTGATAACCCTTATGGTCTTCCTCATGAGGCGGCATCGTTCTACTAGCCTCTCCCAGACACCTCCCATACTTACTCTGTTCTCCTTTCATCTAATCCAGCTGTGGCGATGAGGATGGTCTTGCTACATGGTACTTCTACCATTCTCTTTATTAATTTTTTTAAAAAAAGGAAAGAAAAAAAAACTGAGAGAAAATGAAGCAATTCCTTGTTATAGCAAGCCTCATTCCAAGACAAGGTGGAAAATACCCTTGGACGGGAAACTGACTGTGGAAAAGATAGCAACACCCCGTAGTCCAAAACAGTTGAATCACTAGCTGAACCTTTTCAGATGCAACTTTCCAAAGCCACCTCCCTTGGTGCGCTGGATCAGCAGTCTCATTCGAAGGATTGATTCCCTACAACAGACTACCTTTTCCAAAGACGACATGCTCTACAGATAAAATCAAGCTCTGATTTATTGGCTACCTCCTTGGGTATGCCTCTTCATCAATAGATGTAGCGATCTTCATCGACAACCCCTTGAGTGATGTGAGTTTTCATCCTAACTGGATGGGGATGTGAGTATGGTCTGCCCTTTGTATCTATCAGTGAGCATGAGACAAAGGGTGGGGTGAGTGACCAGTCCTTTCCCTTCAATTCAAATGAGAGGTGAGATGTGTGAATGGAGTGTTGCATGCATGGGATGGGCCTCTCAATGCACAAAGCATGATCTATTCCTATGCACTGCACTATAAGGCTCCCTAGCCTTCCTGCTCGCACCGTATGTCGGCACAGGGTGGGATGCCTAGTTGCACCATCAAATGTGCACAAGGCGTACAACAATTCTGCACAAGTGAATGTGAGGATTACATTAATGGGTTTTAGAAATGGGCTACCTTTTGTATCTTTCAATAGAGCGTGAGACAGAAAGTGGGTTGAGTGTGACTAGTGTTTCTCCTCAATCAATTCTGAGAGGTGAGGTTGAGGGATGTTATGAAAATTGGAGTCAAGTATGTTTCCATTTCCCTATGCATACATGAGACAGGTCTCTGCCATCATCATAGGACACGTCACCCTATTTTGTGCACTGCACTACAAGGCTCCTTGGCCTTCCTCCTTGCACCTATGCCAGATGGGTGGAACGCATGAATGCACCATCAATTGTGCACACTAGCATACTCCTTCCCAATCACTTTCCCCTTATTCAGTTCTAAACTGGCCATGAGTTATGGGATTTTACGCTTATTCATTGAGCGATGGGTGTCATGGGGCAAGCGACTATTCTATCATCCTCTTGAGTGCCAGTTAGCTGAGAGTTCTATTCTTCATCATTGATACTTGAATTGACGGACTTTATCGACAAATCTACCTCCCTGGGTGATGTTGCATGATCCTTGCTATGTTGGCCATGTTCTATGGTGCACCCTGGTCCTTCCTACCGCCCGACGACGGCTTCAATCTTCCTTCATCAACAACGATAGTTCCCTTCAACCATCTATGAAATGGGCAAGTGTTTTGAACCCTACCTCCTTCTGTTTACCAGTGTCAGTCATGTCTTAAGTGTGCGGACGTCCAAATCCACTGTGTTGTCAGGTCTTAGATCCCTGTTGATTAGTCAACCCTGCTTGATAAGGTTTTAAGTGTGGGGACGTGTCCCTGTGCGTTTAATGTGCATACCCCCTGCATATGTCATTACCCAATCATGCGTGTTTACTACGTACTAGTTCTGCCCTAATGGGATCCCATCCTCACCCACCCACCCTCATACCCCCTGTTGCCGAGGCCGTTTCCCTTGTGGTTACTTTTATTGCGCAAATTTTCCCTTTTATATGTGAATATACCCTACGTTCACCAAACCCCCGATCCAACCTTATAACCATGTTCGTCCTTTCAAATGCCACACTTTTCCTTTTTACATCCCTTGGTTCCACTGTACATATCTGTAATTAATTTTTGTGTGGTTTCGTGCCTTTTTTGCTTACACTTTTGTTCTTTTTCCATGTGAACCTACCCTATTCTCTTCTAAATTCAATTATGTTTGGATAGCCTTGTCCGGCCACCCTTTTTGCACAAATCTCCTTTTTCCTCCGCCATGTTTTGACCTCTTGATTTTTTATTATTAATTTTTATTGGTGTTTTTGAGCTCCATTTTATTGTTTTTTCCATGTGAATGCCTCACCTATCAGAACTGAGTTTTAATGTGACAACCCTGAAGATCATCTATGTCGTGCCATTTTTCCTTTTGACTACCCTCCATTCCGGTGCACGAATCATTCAATATTAATTTTCGAATCCCTTTTCAGGTACGATTTTTGGGTTTTTTTCCATGTGAACGGGGCTTATCTTAATCAGCATTGTGTTTTGATGTGATAGGATTGTCGGGCACATTTATCTGCACATTTTTCCTTCTTCCCTCACTTCGTTCTGGCCCGTTTACTATTCCGCTGTACGGTTTGTCCGTAATTAATTTTTGTGTGGTTTCGTGCCTTTTTCGCGTACAATTTTGTTATTTTTCCATGTGAGCCTGCCCTAATCTCTTTGGAATTCAATTATGATTGAATAGCCTTGCCCGACCACCCTTTTTGCACAATTCTCCTTTGTCCTCTGCCCTATTTCGGTCTCTCGATTTTTTGTTATTAATTTTTATTGGTGTTTTTAAAGCTCCATTTTATTGTTTTTTCCATTGAACGCCTCCTAACCCATTAAAACTAAGTTCTAATGTGACAACCCTGAAGATCATCTGTGTCGTGCCATTTTTCCTTTTGACTACCCTCCATTCCAGTGCACAAATCATTCAATATTAATTTTCTAATCCCTTTTTGGGTATGATTTTTGGGTTTTTTCCATATGAATGGGGCTTATCTTGATCAGCATTGCGTTCTGATGTGATAGGATTGTCGAGCATATTTTTCTGTACATTTTTCCTTCTTCCCTCACTTCGTTCTGGCTCATGGATTTTTCGACATTAATTCCCGTATGCGTTTTCGGGCCCGATTTTGCGTTTTTCCCATGTGAACGGCGTGAATTGTTCTTGGACACCTCGTTGCCCTTTTCCTTTGTCTTCCCCTCGACTTTCAGTACCGTTTTCCTTTCTACTACATTGCATTTTGGCTCACGGTTTGCATGTTATTAAATTTTCTTTGTTTTGTTGTGTCCCCACGCACCTTGCCTCACACATGTTTTTGCTTTTACGCGCCTCGCGATGCCCCCATGGTGTCCACGCCTTCCCCGTCACCATCCCAACCCCCGTTGCTTTCCGCCATTGTAAATTTTTTTACCTTGCCCCGTACATAAGCATATGACGAGGGGGGTTTCTTTTTTCTCTTTATTATTATTATTATTTATTTTAAAAAATAAAATACCCCCACACAAACATACCTCTTGGGAAGTGTATCCATGACCTAAGAAGAATTATTTGAGAATGATTATTGAGTATTGCAGTGAGGAGATGATGTACTATTGATTGATTGATTGATTGAGAGAGAGAGAGAGAGAGAGAGAGAGAGAGAGAGAGAGAGAGAGAGAGAGAGAGAGAGAGAGAGAGAGAGAGAGAGAGAGAGAGAGAGAGAGAGAGAGAGAGAGAGAGAGAGAGAAAGAGAGAGAGTCAGAGTCAGAGATAGCAAATTCTATCAAAACAATGTATCTATCTATTAGAGATTGAGAGAGAGAACTATGAAGATAATGAAGATGAATACTATATGATTATTTCCATTCAAAAATGGTGTATTCTTTTGTATTTCTTGTTCTATTGATGGATTCTATGAAGATGTTGAAGATTATGGTTGATTCTATCAAATCCTTGGGATATATATACTATGATGCTGCATGAAGATTCATTCTTTTCCTTGTTGTGGTTCTCAAAAGAATGAAACAATAGCTTGTTGATATTAAAAGATAGATTTTCTTGCAGAAGAAACCCCTTTTTCTTGGTGTTCTTCTTGGGGCTACACACACACACACACACACACACACACACACACACACACACACACACACACACACACACACACACACACACAGAGAAGATGTGGAAAATCCAATAGTTACAATGTTATTCCTTATCTTGAGCATCCATATTTTGAATATCATTACCACCAAGGCAAAGTGATCTGTTGGAGTAAGGGTTATCAAATTACTGAGTGGCAAGACAGATCTTTCGTGCATAGGAATGAATCATGTTTTGTGCATTGAGAGACCCAACTTGTGTGTGCAAGGCTCAATTTATGCATCTCACCTTGCATTGGGATTGAAGTGAACAAGGTTGGTCACTCACCCCACCCTCTATCTCACACTTTGTTGATGAATAGAGAGGGTAGCCCATACTCACATCCCCATCCACTTAGAGTGAAAGCTCACATCACTCAAGGGGTTGTCGATAATGATTGGCTTTACCTTATCAATGATACCAAATAGCCTTTGGTGATAAAAACCCAAGGAGGTAGCCAATAGATCAAGGGATTTTATCAACTGTGGAGAAGCTATATATAATATGGAAGGATAGAACACCATGCACTAAGGGAGGTGGCTTCGGAACTGCATTTTGAAGATTGTGACAGTAGAGGGCTCAACTATTTTGGACTGTGGGGTATTGCTACATTTTCCACAGCTAGCTTCCCGTCCAAGGATATTTTCCACCTTTTCTTGGTGCAAGACCTGTTATAAGAACAAATTTTCCTTTTCTCCCATAATAGTTTATTGGTTTTTTTTCTTTATTAGAAAAAAAAATGTTCTCTAGCAATCCCACCATATGTTTTTGAGAGCACATCATGCATTTCGTGTTCATAGACACATCTCCTTAAGAGTCCATCCTATCCTAACTGATATAATTGACTGGAAACACTTAACTAAAAGGATTGGATCTTCAAGATTAATCTTTTTAACCAAGTTTTTTCTATGGGTCATTCAAGCAATCTATTCTCCAAGATTTAGAATAAATCATTTGCCCAATATGGCATGAGGTCTACTCCAAACAAGTCTCGTTTGTTGGACATTCTAAAAGATGTGCATATGGTAGGTCATCAATGATTCCCTCTCTAGCTACTTCACATGTGGGTATGCGGGACATATGATCTATCATATAGTGTTGTTTCCTTTTCGTACTACCACAGAGAAGTCAAATTTCAAAAGCAGATGTAACCATCAAGCAATGCATCCTGTTGCATAGGGTTTGTTCACTGGATAGAGCAATGCTTGATGATCGACAAAGATGGTAAAGGGTGTTGCCAAAAGATAGTGTCTAAATTTTTTTATGGCAAACACCATGGCTAACCCTTCGCTCTCTATTGTGGAATAGTTTATTTCCACATATTAGTGAGCTGCCTACAAGCAAAACTCACTGGATAATCAAGGTTATACTCACCAGGTTGGCCCAACACTACCCCCACAACAAACTTTGATGCATCAATGTGCACATGAAAGGTAATCGACCAATCTGGGGCTCTTAAGTTAGGAGTTGAAGTTAAAGCCTGCTTAAGCCTTTCGTAGGCTTGTTGACATTCTTCGATCCAGTTGAATACTATCAACAATTTTTACAAAGGTCTAGCAATCATGCATAGTTTTTCATAAACCACCAGTAGTGTGGCCTAATAAGTATCGAAATCCCTTGAAGTTGGTTAGAGGGGGAAGGTCTACAATTATCTTGACTTTCAAGGAGTTTGTGGCTATCCCTCTCCTCGACACAACGTTCCCTAAAATACAACCGTGCTTCACCTGAAATTGGCACCTTCACCATTCAAGGACTATTCGTAGCTTTTCTAAGTTCTCTTCCTAGTTGGTGTGGATACACAAGTCATCCACAAATATTTACAACCATTTTTTAAGCATGCCCTAGAAGATGGCACACACGAGGCACTAGAAGGTAGCATGGGTATTGGTCAGCCCAAATGCGATGAACTCCCCCCATTCTGTGGTGAATGTTTTCTTATGCATGTTGTCCAAATGGACTTGCACTTGGTTATAGCCTAAGAAACCATCTAGAAAACTGTGGGCTTCGTTTCTTACCACTCTCTCTAGCATGTGCTCAGTGTATGGTAATGGGTAGTTGTCTCTCTTTGTAGCTGAATTGACCTTTTTTTAGTTCACACACACTCAAATCTTTCCATTCTTTTTCATGACTATCACTATGGGTGATACCTAGTCCATGTGCTCTATCTTGTAAATGAAAATTGCATTTAGTAGCTTATCAATCTCCTCCTTCACTACATATCTTAGGGTGAAGAATCCATGGCTACCATTGAAACTATGAGCTGAAGGTATTCTCCACAAGCTAAAGTAATGTTGATTCAGGCTTAACGGGCCCATTTGGCTAGCCATTAGCATAGCAACATTACGAGGAGCTAGCAACATATGTATACTTTGCATAACATCTCCTCTTGCATTAGGGTTTGTTATAGAGGAACTTATCGCATCTTAAGCTTCACTAGCTATAGGTAATGTCAAATTATTTGTTAGGAGTTAGACTTGAATAGAGATTTGCCACAGAAGTGTAGGTTTCTTATAATCATGGCACTATCTTCTCCACTCATGTAATGGAAGTATCTATATTAGCAAGAGGAACGCTATTCAACTGCACTTGGATGTTGAAATCCAATCCATGTAAGAAATATTATAGTTGGGTAGCAGTGGAATGGGAATAGAGGCTTGCAATTTCAGAATACCTCTTTCAATTTCTTGGCATAAGCTCAAGCATTCTCATGAGGCTCTTGACATGTCACATTCAAAACGTGCAACCAATATTGACCACCTCTCTCAAGGGAAAACTCTAGAATAGATCTATTATGGTTATTGGTCTAACTTCCAAGCAATGATACTACAACGCAACTCTTCCCTTCAAAGTCATATTAAAGAATATCATAAGATGCCCTTTGTTTTGATTTGGCAACAATTAAACATTAACTTTTGAACTCACAAATCCTCCTCTCCCTCACGAACTAGTTGGGATATTAATTAGGTCAATAAGACCTCTCACTATTAGCGATATTGGACAATGTTACACTTAGAAGAATACCTCCTAATGATCTCTACTCTCCATCTTGCTCTTTCAGCTCTTTTTGGTCACTGAATCTCAGCTTAATGGTTTCTATCAGGGTATATTGAATCTATCAGCTCTTTCTACCACTTATTAGCATGGTTCTCAACAAATGAACACCTGTCTCGAGACCTAAAACGGTCCCAAAGATGGCACTAAGGTTCTAATTGGGCTCCTATGCTCTCCAAAAAACCCCCATCTCCTCGTGGCCAGGAGCATTTGGATGCTACGAAATGATTTATCTAATGAATGTGTTTGTAGACATGAGTTTCAAGCTGTAGTCCAACATACTGTCCATCCTGACTCTAAGAAAAGGGAGTATCCCATACATATAGGTTACTAACACCTCATCATACACATAAATAGAGCACCCCCCATTGATTATTGTGGCTCCTACAACTCTCCTACACCCCAGGGATTGGCCCTAGGATGTGCCATCTCAAACATAGAGAACAAACGTGACAAAATCCTCTCATGATATATGTAATGATATAGGAATATTTCAACCTTGCATAACAACTCTCCAAATATCATTGTACTACCCTACAACAAAGGGAACCTTGCATACTCAACATTGGTCTCAACGAGGCATACAAGTGCTATGCATCTAGAAACTTTTCCTTTGATACCATGCGTAAATGCAAATGTAATGTATGTGAATCATTGTGCTCAAATAATTTTAACTATAAATTAACTATGTGTCATGTAAAAAAAAACATTTTCATGATTTCATTTCTCTAACATTATGTTGCATTGTAAAGGGATAGTACTAGGATAACCCGTGCTACTATTCCTCTTTAGAATTAAATAGATCAAAGCCTATATGCCATAATGTGCAATGAAATCAAAATTCATTCAAATCTTATCTCTTTTCAACCCTTTTTTCCCTACCGTTTAGGTTTTGCTTCTGTTTATAGGTGTAAAATAATTTTGGCATCATTTTTTTGTATAAATAAGCAATAAATACACACTTTTTACATATAAATGGAGGTAGTATGAGAAAAATCCTCATGTCCTATCCTCATTATATATCCATACATACTCTCTTAATTTTTTATATATTTTTGTATTAAAACTAGTTTTTCTCTATTTTTCTCGTACAAAAAGACTATTTTTTATTTTTTTCTGAATTATGGCATGCTAGGTTTGGTCACCTGAACTATGACTATCTTCGGAAGGCGTCACGGGGACAGCTTGTTCGAGGGTTGCCGGATATAGTGGTGAGCCAGCAGCCATGTGTCTCCTGCATATGGGGGAAGCAGCATAGAGATGCCATTCCCCACACCGCTTCGCGGCGGTCTACTTCACCGATGGAGTTAGTATCTACGGATCTATGTGGCCCTATGAGGAATGAGTCCCTGCGTGGGAGCTCTTACTTCATGCTGATCGTGGATGACTATAGCAGGATGACATGGGCCTACTTTTTGGCACTAAAATCAGAAGCTTTCTCACACTTCAAGGATTGGCTTCTCTTTGAGGAGAACCGATCAGGCCAGAAGTTGAAGACCTTGCGATCCGACAAGGGAGGTGAATTTGTCTCTAATGAATTTGCTCGGTTTTGTGCAGATAGAGGAATTCACCAGGAGTTTTCCAATACGAATACTCCACAAGAAAATGGTATTCTCGAACGGAAGAACCGCAGTGTGATCGAGATGGCGCGTACCATGATGGAGCACCGACAGGCCCCCCAGGTTCTGTGGGCCGAGGCTGTGGCTACTGCAGTCCACATTCTTAACCGATCTCCTACTTCGGCCGTGGAAGGGATGACTCCATTTGAGGCGTATTTTGGGTCGAAGCCAGATGTTTCTTACTTTCGGGTCTTTGGGTGTGATGCCTATGTTCACATTCCCAAAGCTCACCGTGACAAATTCGAAGCGGCTTCCCGCAAACAGGTATTTGTTGGCTACAGCTCCCAGTCCCAAGGCTACCGACTCTATGATCCCGTTAAGCGGGATGTATATACTAGCCGTGATGTGCGGTTTGTGGAGGTTCCGGCTTCTTCAACGGGTGAGGAGCATCCCGTTCTTGGAGATCCAGGGGAGAGTTTGGCTCCTTCTACAGTTCCACTGGAGCCTGTGCCGTTTGATTATGATTCTGTTTCTGACACAGAGTCTACTGTTCCACCGGATCCTTCTGAGGAGTTACCACTGGTGGACATTCCAGAGTCTTCTACTGATGGAGAACGATGAGGGGAGGTTCGGCCTCCTCCTCGCTGGGCCCGTGACACACTTCGTGATTCAGGGATCAAGGGGGTTCCTGAGGAGTGGGGACCGCAGGATGGTCCGCGGCGGTCACGGAGGCACCAGGCGCATTCTTCGGAGCTTGTGTGCTCCAATTATTGTTTGATGTCCCGAGTTATGCAGGATCGAGAGCCCACCTCCGTGAAGGAGGCTTTACAGTCCGCCCCATGGAAGAAAGCTATGGAAGCTGAGTTGGAGGCTATTGAGAGGAATGGCACTTGGTCACTTGTGCCACGCCCCCCGAAGAAGAAGGTGATTGGAGTCAAGTGGGTCTTCAAGACCAAATATCTCAGTGATGGTACTTTGGATAAGCACAAGGCTCGCCTTGTTGCTAAGGGTTTTGCCCAGCGCCCAGGGATTGACTGTCATGACACCTTTGCCCCTACAGCTCGTATGGCAACCATTAGAGCCGTTCTTGCTTTGGCTGGCCATAGGAGATGGCCTGTTTATCAGCTGGATGTGAAGTCGGCCTTCCTGAATGGTGATTTGAAGGAGGAGATCTACGTTGAGCAGCCTCCTGGCTTTGGTTCTTCAGATGGGAAAGTCTACAGGTTGAAGAAGGCCCTGTATGGTCTCAAGCAGGCCCCGCGAGCTTGGAACGAGAAGATTGATTCGTTCCTCCAGACTCAGTTGGGATATCGGCGGTCCAAGGCCGATCCGCAGCTGTATGTTCACACTTCCGAGGATGGTTGTGTGCTGTTTGTATTATATGTTGATGATTTGATTGTCACAGGTGATGATGCACAGCAGGTCCAGGAGACAAAGTCAGCTTTACATCGGACGTTCGAGATGACGGATTTGGGGCTACTTCATTTCTTTTTAGGACATGAGATTTTTCAGTCTCAGAGGGGGATCTTTCTCTCCCAACAGAGATATGTACAGGAGCTCTTGGTGTCTTTTGAGATGGAAGATTGTCGGGCCCTCTCTACTCCTATGGATCCGAACTGGAAGGCCACTTCCCACTCAGCTTCTCCTTTGGCGGATGCTTCCCGCTATCGACAGTTGATAGGGTCTTTGATTTGGCTTCTCAACACCAGGGTTGATCTATGTTTTGCTGTTGGGCTCCTGGCAGGGTTCATGAGTGAACCTAAGATGGTGCATTGGCAGGCTGCTCAGAGGATACTTCGGTATCTGAGGGGGACGTCTGATTTGGGGATTCATTACCCCGCAGGGACAGATGGGTCAGATCTTGTACTTGCAGGTTGGAGCGACTCGGATTGGGCCGATGACGTGGACCACAGGCGGTCTACAACAGGTTACTGCTTTACCTTGGGTGCAGGTGTTATTTCTTGGAGTAGCAAGAAGCAGCCCACGGTAGCCCTTTCGTCTACTGAGGCGGAGTATCGGGCCACATCTTCCACCACATGCGAGATTGTGTGACTTCGGAGATTGTTGGAGGAGCTTGGGTGCCCCCAGACTCGTCCTACATTGCTGCGATGTGACAATGAGAGTTGCATTGCCTTGGCGAGGAATCCTGTTTTTCATGCCCGGACGAAGCACATTGAGATCCAGTACCACTTCATCCGAGAAAAGCTTTTGGATGAGACCATCACTGTGGAGTATTGCAAGACGGAGGATAATCTTGCGGATTTGTTTACGAAGGCGCTTCCTCAGGCTCTACTTCGGCAACATTCCAGATCCCTCAGGCTTCTGCCCTGTCCAGGCTCTGAGAGGGGGTGTCAGAGATCATAGCCTGTTTTCAGGCAGGCAGCAGCAGGCAGCAGCTGCACAGTCCAGCTGCACAGTCGGACTGCCACGTGGCAGTCCGACTGCCTGCAGCTGATTTTTATCAGGCTGCGCCCTATTCTGGCGCCCCATCCTAGGCATATTTTCGCATATTTATTGCTGACGTTTTCAGCAGTCTGGCATTCATTCTCTGTCGCAGATTACAGACCGGTGCCGTGCAGATCTCTGTCTCTGTTCGCAGATTTCAGACAGCAGACAGTGCAGACTGCAGCAGACTTCGAGGTGGACAGCAGGTCGCATCGTCGAGGTGGAGACACGCAGTCCAGCGCACTGCGCCCGTGTATATCTTTGTATTCAGCATTCTTTATACAGCAGATCTTCAGTGTACACTGTCTCTTTCTCTCCCTTCTCTCTCTGCGTTCTCTCTCTCTCAGTCCTACGCTTCCGCACCGCTGCACTCTGACAGACATATATGTGTCAAAAGTTTTGAGCATTGAGAACAGAGTTGGATGCAAATGTTTGGAGCTAAAGAAAGTGGCTTGACACGGTTTTGAATGTCAATGAGCTGTGGATGAACTGTGAATGTCTTGGTTGCTACTGTGTCTTGAAGACGGGAAAATCTTGGAAACTTTCAGGTTCATGTATTGGTTCCCATGTATGGTGGCATATGTCAGTGACATTTTGAGAGGTTTGGTGGAGTGAAATATATTGTCATTGATTGTTTTGCTTGGCTGGAATTTACAGCAAGTGTACCTTGCTCTTGTACTTGCACTTCATGATGTATTCAGTGTCAGATTGATATGTTTGGAACCCCATATGCAAAGATAAAACTTTGAACTGCTGTAAGTGTTCTTGGGGCATGTATCCTCTGTGTTGAGCTCAAAGAAGAGCTGCTGGTTATTGTCAGTTTCAGCCTATAGACTGCTTGTCTGTACACATGAACAGGTTTCCCAAATACATGTTGGTTTTGCATTGAATGCAGTCTGTTACATGCAGGCTACAATACCTAGGTGATTGTCAAGTGTCAGGAGGTGAATGTACCATTGTTTTCACGCTGAAATACTGATTGTTTGAGCACAGGGGTTGCTGAAAACTGTCATAAACAATTACAGGCTGAAACTGAATTGTCAGGAAGATTTTGGCTTTCAGGTAGTCAGATAGAGCATACGACATAGCTAATGCAGAGAGGACTGACAACATAACTCAGATAGTGGGGGAAAAGCTTGAGAGTAACAATTATGCCATATGGAAGTTCCGCATGGAGAACTTCTTAATAGGGAAAGGCTATTGGGAGTTGGTGACTGGAGCGGAAGTTGAACCTGAGCTCCCAGATCGACCCATGGCTGATCAGAGACGATTACACCGAGCTTGGACAGAAAGAGCTCATAGATTCTTGCACTGGCTCTCTTTATGTATCTCAGATGCCATGGTAATGCAAATAATGAACTGCAGCTCTCTTAAGAATGCATGGGACATTTTGGTCAAGTATTATGGCACAACCACAAGTGCCAGGAAGATACAGTTGAAGCAGAAGTTCAACAACATGGAGAGGAAGAGTAGATCTATACAGGATCATGTCACGGAGGTTAAGACCATTGCGGATCAGTTGGCATCTGTTGGTTCACAGGTTGAAGATGAAGACATGGTTGCTATGACCTTGAATGGCTTGGGGCCTGAGTATAAGTCTTTTGACACTTCTATGTTTGTGCGGGCTGAAATGCCTGATTTCAATGAGCTGGTTGCATTGCTTATCCATGAAGAGGTTAAGCTTGGCTTGGCTATAGGATCTAGCAGTTCTAAAAACAAGGATGCAGTTTTCTATTCCAATCAACGCAGTCGTGGAAACCATGGTAGAGGCTATGGATCTAGCAGAGGAGGCCAGCAAAATGCATCCTATGGCAATAACAACCAGCAGGTATCGAATGCAAGAGGTGGTGGAAAATTTAGAGGCAGGGGGAGATCTAGCCCTAGAGGTAGAGGCTCCTAGCAATAGCAGTGTCCATCTGACAATCTGAACAAGGATAAGGATTGTCATTACTGTGGGAAGTATGGGCATATTTCCAAGGACTGCTGGAAGAAGCAGGGCAATCAGAAAGGCAAACAACATGGACATTTTACTACGTCTACTTAGGCAGATGATACTTTAGGAGATAGATTGTTTGCCATGCAGTATGTAAAAGACAAAGTTGCTGAAAAATGCACTAATGATGCTGATTCAGGGGCATCGAACCACATGACTCCTCACGGTGATTGGTTCACTGATATGGTGGCTGAAAAACATGGCTATGTCTGTACAGGTGATGCCACGTAGCATAGCATTGAGCATAAAGGCAAAGTGCCTCTTGTGGTTCATGATGGCAGAAAGAAAAATTTGCATGATGTATTGCATGTTCCTTCAATTACGAAGAACTTACTGTCTGTTGGGCAGATGATGGAGGAGAACTTGCAGGTTAGATTCAACAAGCATGGTTGCTTTATTGAAGAGTTTGGCAATGGATGCAAGTTGATAGCTCGTGGCCATAGGAATGGCAGAATGTTTACTATTGATGCTACCTTGCCAAAGCTGAATTCAGCTAT
Organism: Lygodium microphyllum; assembly: GCF_053477565.2. Taxonomy (NCBI): domain Eukaryota; kingdom Viridiplantae; phylum Streptophyta; class Polypodiopsida; order Schizaeales; family Lygodiaceae; genus Lygodium; species Lygodium microphyllum. The sequence continues at coordinate 119,558,327 of NC_141160.1, forward strand.
GTTTGCCCATGGTTCTGGCACTATCAGAGACTTGGAAATTTGGCACAAGAGAGTGGGGTATGTAAATTTGCAAAGGCTGCAAATTATGTAGAAAAAACAGCTTGTTATAGGGTTACCCAAGTTCCAATATTCAGATATTGGTCATGTATGCCATGCTTGCCAGTTTGGTAAGCAGTCAAGGTTGCCATTTGTCAGGCATGTAAGGCAGAGTACACGTCCGTTGTAGTTAGTACACTCTGATGTTTGGGGGCCAACCCATAATGCATCCATGGGAGGCTCAAAGTATTATGTGACATTCATTGATGATTATAGTCGCTATACTTGGGTTTACAATCTGAAGACAAAGGATGAGGTGTTTGTTGTTTTTTAGTAGTTTAAAAAGCAGGTTGAAAAGGAATTTGACTGCTATATCTCTTGCTTGAGATCAGATAGTGGTGGGGAGTATGTGTCAAATGAGTTTGACAACTTTCTGGATGAAAATGGCATACGTAGGCAGCTTATCTGCAGCTACACTCCTTAGCAGAATGGGGTAGCTGAAAGAAAGAACAGGGTCTTGATGGAAGCTGCTCGTGCCATGATGAATGAGAAGAAGATGCCGCTCTATTATTGGGCTGAGGCTGTTATGACAGCCATGTATATCTTGAATCGGACACTCACTACAGGTATTCATGAGATGACACCGTTTGAGAAGCTGTATGGCTATAAGCCGGATGTAAGTCACATGAAAGTCTTTGCATGTCTTTCTTATGTGCATATTCTAGATGAAAAAAGGAAGAAGCTGGATCCAAAAGTGCATAAGTGTGTTTTCATTGGATATTCGCAGGAGAAGAAGGCATACAAATGCTATGATCCCTCTACCGGGGAGACCTTGGTGAGCAAGGATGCTATTTTTTATGAGATGGGTTCTTGGTATGTATCACCGACTACAGTGCCATCGGATATACCTTCCACTCATGTATCTATAGTTGATATGTAGCAAAGCACTACTATGATAGGACTTAGCAGTCAGACAGTATCCCCATGGACAGGGAGATTGAGGAGCTCACCGTCCATTGACACCAGTCATCGAAAGAAAAGGAAAAGAGAAAGATACTGAGGATGTATTTGGGATGATGACACCTGGTAGAATGACTTCTGGATATGAGTCTGCTAACACTTTAGACAGTGAACTTGGTGTTCCAACTGTCTATACACCTGGCACAAGGCAGAGCAGGTACATTTCGCCTCATGAGAGAAGGGAATCGAGCAGTGCACCACAGCCTAGATGCTCACAAAGGGTCACATACCCTATTGACAGGTTGACATATAGTGGCTACACTGCAAAGCATTATGCTTACATGACAAAAGTGATGGAGATCAAAGAACCATGTACATATGCTGAAGCAGTGGAAGATGAGAACTGGTGTGCAGCCATGGATGAAGAAATGAATGCCTTGGCTGAAAATAAGACATGGGATCTTGTGCCACTGCCTGAAGGAAAAAGGACCATTGGCTGCAAATGGATCTACAAAATCAAATGCAAGTCGAATGGCTGTGTGGAAAGGTACAAAGCTAGGCTGGTTGCTAAGGGGTATGCCCAACAGTATGGACTTGATTATGAGGAAACATTCAGCCCTGTTGCCAAGATGGCAACCATACACACTGTGATTGCTTTGGCTGTTGCTAGAGGCTGGAAATTACAGTAGATGGATGTGAAGAATGCCTTTCTTAATGGTGACTTAGCAGAGGATGTCTATATGGTGTAGCCAGAAGGTTATGTTCACCCTGATTTTCAGCATTATGTATGCAAGCTGAAAAAGGCACTATACGTGCTGAAGCAAGCTCCGAGAGCTTGGCATGCTAGGATCAATAACTACTTGCAGAGGTTGGGATGCACTGTTGGTAGGGCTGATCACAGCCTATTTACAAAGAAGACTGATAGTGGCTTGGTAGTGCTAGTCACATATGTTGATGATTTGATAATCACTGGTAATGATGACTTGGGCATATAGCATGTAATGAAGATACTGAAATCTGAATTTGACATGAAAGATCTAGGTGAATTGATGTACTTTTTGGGTATTGAGGTAATCAAGGCTGAAAATGGTTTATGGCTAATGCAGAAACATTATGCCATGGAAATGTTGAAAAAGTATGGCATGGCTGAATGCAAACCATTGGATACACCTCTTGATCAGAATGTCAAGTTGGGCATTAGCACTGGAGCTGAAATTCAGGATGTGACTATGTACAGGCAGATGGTTGGAAGTCTAATCTACTTGACCATCACTAGGCTAGATTTGAGTTATGCAGTTGGGCTCATAAATCAGTTTATGCAGAAGCCCAAGAAGCCACATTTGGATGTTGTTAGGCGAATTATGAGATATGTTAAGTCCACTGTAGATTATGGACTGTTCTATATGAGAGATAAGCCCTTGAAACTGGTTGGATACACAGATGTAGATTCTGGGCAGGATTCTCATATGATCGCAGATCTATGAGTGGTTATGCTTTTGGCTTTGGAAGTGGCATGATCAGTTGGAGCAGCAAGAAGCAACCAATGATTGCATTGTCTAGTACTAAGGCAGAGTACAGGGGTGCTACATTGGCAGCATGTGAGATTTCATGGCTGCTCAAGCTTATGGCTGATTTGGATATTCAGGTGGATGCTCCAGTGACCTTATTATGTGACAATCTCAGTAGTGTACTCCTGGCAATAAATCCAGTATACCATGCCAAGACAAAACACATAGAGGTACACTACCATTTTATCAGAGAGATGGTTCTTGTAGGGAGAGTAGGTCTTATGTATGTGAAGACTGATGAACAGGTTGCAGATATCTTTACCAAGTCTTTGGGTAAAGATAAGTTTAGTAGTTTTAGACAGCTACTTGGAGTTCATCAGATGATTTGAGCTTGAGGGGGAGTGTTAGAATATCAAGCTCATATTATTCTCCTGTTAGTATGTATGACCGACATTAGCTATGTCCAGTTGTATCAGCAAGTGTGGGACATTAAATAAGTCGGCGGTCTTAGACCGAGTGTGAATGGTCCTACGGATCTTAGTACTATTGTATACACTTATGCTATGTGTGTGGTCATGAGATAATGAATGAAAGAAGAAGAGAGCAAACTTGCTCTTCACTCTGTCTCTGTCTCTCTCAATCTCTATATATATGTTATGGGATCTCCCTCTGAGGAGAAGGGAAGGTGAACATTGGACTACATATTGGATACAAACGCAAAATCGTCATAAGTATTTAGTGCAAAGTGAGTTTTATACGCTCCTGGCATATGAGGCTGTGTGGTGGGGTTGTCTGCCGTATGCATAAGGTCCGGCTAGTGCCATAGCTAGTGTCAACCCATTTTAGGTCCCATCACTAACCTGTGCTACTATTCCTCTTTAGACTTAAATAAATCAAAGCCTATATGCCATAATTTATAATGAAATCAAAACTCATTCAATCTTATCTCTTTTTAGCCATTTTCTCCCTACCGTTTAGGTTTTTGCTACCATGCAAAGGTATAAAAAGATTTTGTCATCATTTTCTAAATATAAATAAGCAATAAATGCTAGCTTTTCACACATAAATGAAGGTAGTCTAAGGAAATCCCATCCATTCTATTGGGGTCCCTTCCGTGCCCGCCCATCCTATTCCACCCCATACTCGGGGTCTTCCCTTCCCCATGTGGCCATTTTTCTTTTTGTTCCGCATTTCCATGTGAATATATCATGTGTGCACCAAAACTGACATATGACCCTCCATCCATATTCGTTCCTTTGAATTGGATATTTTATCCTTTTACACATCCCTATTTCGACTTACGATTCATTTGTTATCAATTCTTGACCACTTTTACGCTCTTCAGATGTCGTTCCATGTGAACACATCCTACATTACTACAACTGAAATTTGACCTTAAAGCCATGTTCATCCCTTCATGTCGAACACTTTTTCCCTTTTTACAAACCCTATGGAGTGATGTTCTGTAAGTTATTGAATTTTGAAAGATTTTACATGCATCAAACGTGTTTTCATGTGAACCATCTTTTTTGTGCCAGACCTACAGTCTCATCTTATATCCCACATCCTCCCCTTCCCCTCGACATTTTTCCATTTTATGGAGTTTCAATTCGATGCACGGATTGACCATTATTCATTTTTATGTGTTTTCGTATATTTCTCGTTGATGTTTTTACAAATTTTTCATGTGAACACCTCTGTTTGTCATTGGACCTATGTTCTGATTTTATAAACCTCTCCATCCTATTCCACTGGACATTTTTTCTTTTTACTGTACTCCATTTTGATAAACAGATTTTTTGTTACTAAATTTTTATCACTTTTTCAAGTGTATTTTTACCATTTTTCCATGTGAACCCTTGTTTTCAATGCCAAATGTCTCCTTCGTGTCGTCCATCATGTTCCTTCTATCGTCTTGCCCAATTCTTCTTTTACTGCATGTCATTTCGATGCCATGATCTCTTTGAATTCATTTTTGGTAATTTTTTTGTCCCATCACCCCTGTGTATCTATGCGAACACTCAATTTTTGTCTCATGACCCACACCGTCGGGTTCGATCTATCACAACTCGATCAGCCTTACTCCTCCCCCTTCCATCCGCTCCTGACAACACAAATTTTTTTACTCGAGGGGTTTATTTCTTTACTTTTTTCAAAACAAACAAACACCAACCAGCTCCCCCTCCCCCAATTGTATTCCTCTCTCTCTCTCTCTCTCTCTCTCTCTCTCTCTCTCTCTCTCTCTCTCTCTCTCTCTCTCTCTCTCTCTCTCTCTCCTTCTTCTTCTTCTTCTTCTCCCCCCTTTCTCTCTCTCTCTTCTCACTTCCTCCCACCTCTTCCTCCACCCACCTTCTTTCCTCCTCCCCACCTCCTCCCCTTCTCCGCCCCTCCTCTGCTTCTTCCCCCTCTCATCCTCTCCCGCCTCCCCTTCAACCTCCCCTACCGCATGCGCCTCCTCTCCTGCCTTCTAGCCATTTGTTGCTCCCACCTACTAGCACTATCTTGCTCACCACTTTCACCCACCAATCTCCTTCTTCTTCTCTACCCTCCTCGTGTCTCCGCCTGCTTGTCTCCAATACACCCTCTCCCCTCTTGCCCTTCTCCTCTTCTCCTCCCATGGGCCTACTCCTCCCTCCTCCTCCTCTTCTTCTCCCACTCCTCCCGCCCTCTACCCCTCCTCCTATCCCACCACCCTCCACCATCCTCCCCTCCACCCACCCTTCCCCCCCCCCCCCCCCATCCACCCAACCTCCCCACTAACCCTGTGACGCCTCCCCCACCCTTCCCCCTTTAGCCTCCCTTCCCACCACCATCCTCACATACACACATACACATACCCCCTCATAAAGCCCCGGTTTCCCCTACCCCGTGGGACTATCCTTCCCTACAAGTCCTCGGTTGCCCCTTGTAAGTCCTTGTTCACACGCAAAGGAAGTGTCGACACCTGACCGTGGACACTCCCTTTTAATACTTGTTGTTCATGTGTTCGTGTTCGTGGTTTGCATGCATCTAATAACGTTCTCGTTCATGCGCAAGGACGCGTGCAGAGTCTTAACCGCGGCACACATGCTTGTTGTCACACGTAACGTAGCCACCCAAGAACTTGCCTTTTTTTCACATATTTCTTTATTTTAAAAATAAAAAATAGTAAAAAATAATTAAAATAAAAAAACAATAATAACAATAATAAAATAATAATACAATTTGATTAAAGTCAAATAAGTAGTAAATATTGAAAAATAGTGAAAAAAATTACTAGAAAATTTGAGAAAATAAATCCAAATTGCAAATTCACATTAAAAACTTGAAAAATCTAAGAAAATTTTGAAAATTCTATGGAAAATCCTTAAATTTCCAAAAAAGTTACTTTTTTAAATAATTAAAATTTAAATATCTTTATAAAATATAACCATATTTCTCATTGTTTGATCACTCTAATCTACTTATTTATTATTTAAAAACCAAAAGAAGAGATGAAAAGAATACTAAAAACAAAATAAAATACAAAACCCCAAACAAAAACTTAACAAAGCATAACCACAATCATATAAAAATCATCTTTCAAAAAAATCAAAATAAAATAAATAAAAAGTTAAAAAACGCTAAAAGTCACAATCAAACAAAATGGAAAAAAAAAACACATCGAAAAACCTATACATTTCTCTATCCTTTTTTTGTCATTACATACATTGGTGTTAGTTGTTTGCCTAGGCAACCGACTCTCTACTAGTCGGTCCTCTTGATCATGGATTTTTAGTTGATGTGGATATTGGGATGTTGGATTTGTGCTCCTTGCCACCATGTCATCAAATCATGTGGGTGTTGACACACCTCCAGGTTCCATTTCTTTTCTCTTTTTCACATGTACCATAACACACAATAATTTGTAAATATAATTAGTCTGAGTGTTGCACTCACAAAATGAACACACTACACTTCACTAATTTTATAATTTAAATCAACCTGATTGTTAAATTATAAAAATAAACCCACGTATTTGCACAAGTACATGGCATAATTGCCCACACAATTTTGTAAATTAAAATCAATCCCATGTTCACAATACATGCGCACATGCGTTACATACACATCAAATTATAATTAAAAATAAACCCATGTTGTCACGTATACATGCACTTCACACCAAACATCATGCAAATTGCAACAATGAAATAAATGCATTTGTAGAGACCCATAGTCAATTTGAGTCAAGTCTGAGTGGGTTTTGCATGGAAAATTTTGACTCATTATGCATTAAGGGAATAATTTAACAATGAGTTGCAAACTAATTTATCATTCGATAAAAGGAATTCATGTAGTTTTCACTCATTCACATCATCGCACCATAGGTTGACGAAAAGTGTTTACAAGGATGGGGTTTTGTCAGCAATCAAGCATTGGTCTTATCATCCCCCTATCTATTCTTTCTATCTATCAGTGCTTCTATTATGAGTCATTTTTTATCTATTTGGCCTATTTAGTGTGAGGGATGTAGTATGATTAAGATTATATTTGATTTGAGTACTTGAATACTACAAGGTTTTAGAGTGTATGCATGTTTGCATATCACGAAGCTTTCAATTGCACATGTGCATAGGTAATGTCGAAATTTTTTTGTAGGATGTGGACTTCTTGGGGAAGTTTGGTCCAATCATGTCTATCTTCTAGTTTTCTTCTTGATATTCATCTTCATGGTGGATTGTGTGGGTTTTGCAAGTACTCCATCTTTTTTATAGTTTTTGTGTGTGTGTGGATATTATCCCATGTAGTCCGAATGGCATCTCTCTCCATCCTACTGATAATGGTTCAACTTGTCCCACTACTGGTCCATAACTACTCCCTCCTTTTGAAAGTTGATTTTATATGTCGAACTGGCCTTCATTATTTTGTTGCCCTCAAGTTTCCGCCCGTGCATGCGAAACTTTGGTATTCCTTCCTAGCATCTTACAAGTAATATTCTGGCTTGGTGTATGGCCGTAATTTTTGCTTATCTTGTGCTAACATCACCAAGGCATTGTTCTTACCCCTTTCTACTTTCTTTGTGTCCAATCATGGTGACCAACTGCTAACAATAGAAGAGATTCTTGCCCTTTTATAGAAGGAGACTTCAACCCCCTTAGTACTTAACAAAGTTATTAGTAGCTCAAGGGTATCAATAGCCCATATCTCTTCTCCTGTATGGAAACAATTGTGTCAATTTCCTATTGAAATAATTATTCATTGTATCTATCAAGATACTTGAAGGTGTCAAGTTTAACTGGGTAGTGTTTATTTTGGCTAAAATGGACCAGCACTTCCAACATGTCAAGAAAGGTTAGCTTAGCAATGTGTCATATGGAGCTTCTCTCTAGAAGGTTATTACTCTTGCACTCCTCTACATGGAGTGCCAAAACAATCCTGTCCTTTTTTACTAGTTGTCCATTCATCGTAGATTCGACATCTTCTCCTACCCCTTTTGAACCTCTTCCTATTTTTTCAACAGTTCCCTTTTTCTTTTTAGTAGAATCCCTTCAAGCATTTTTATTATCATTTCCTCCGTTTCTATCCTCATTGTCCCTTCAATTATCATTTGTGTATGATGTATCTTACTCGCAAAGGTCTCTCAAGAGCCCTACCAAGAACAAAATGAGAACCACTCATAGGACTCTCATTTACACTTATAGTCCCAATGATTCTATTGATTTTTCCTTCATAGCCACCTCTCATGGAAGTGTTGTGAGCCCTACTAGGGCTTGCTTGGTTTGGAACCTTTTCACCAAGAGACATACTATCACTACACCTAGAATTCACATTGACTGCATGGTGTAATATTTCCACACAATAAAACTTAGTTGGTTAGTTCGAAAGTTAGTTAGTAAAATTACTAACTAAAGACTAATTAAAGTAAAAAACTAACTAATGTTAATAATTAAGAATTTTTATTTAATTAAAAATATATATTTCAAAAAATCGAGAGTCGTAAATTCGATATTTTTCTCGGATTGACAAGGATCGTAGCCACCCTTCACGTAAGTTACAACGAGAACGAGACTTATGAGCTATATTAATCACTAGTGTTAATGTGTATAGTTTGAATTGTCCAAAAATATTAGATTTTGGGTAAAACTAGTATATTTTAGATATTTTAGATATTATCCTAAAAAGATATGGAGATTTCTAGAACTGGATGTCATTTAAAAGAAAAGAAAGTGATGTTTTAGTTAGTTTTGGAGATTTTATAAAAAGAAAAAATAAAGAGAGGGATTTGAAAAATCGCGTGCATCGCGATCGCAGTCTACAGACAGAAAACAACACTTCGAATAGAGAAAAGAAGAAGGAGTGAGCTAAGATCGTTCTTAGCAAGTGTCTTGGGGTTTTACTCCTCTTTCAAAGCCAATGCCACCATCAGATTTATGATCTGAGCATCAGATCACTAATCTTTCCAAGATGCCCCTCCATAAAGAGCTCCACTTCTCAACCACAAGCCCTCTTCTCTAATCCACTATAAATATGATGCATGGGGAGGCACAAGAAGCATAAGGAGACCCCGAGAGACTACGAGAGAGAGGTAGAGAGAAGGATAAACTCCAAGAGATTGTGTGAGAGAGCTAGAGAGAGAGAGAGAGAGAGAGAGAGAGAGAGAGAGGAGTTACCCAGAGAGGCTGCACAAATTCTCTCTATCTCGATCCTTGACTTAACCATCTTCTCTTACATCTCAAATCTATTCTGCCTTCTTTATCTCTTGAATCTACTTGCGGATGATGGCCTCCAAGAGAATAATGCTGCATGCGGATGGCAATCCCACAACCAGAAATGAAGCTTTGGGCAAAGACATCACTATCGATCCAACTACGATTTCGGTCGTAAGTAATGTATTTCCAAATTGATATATGCTTGTTTTGATTCTCATGTGAGATACGTTAGGCCCCATACTATGATGCATGAGTATAGATCATTAGAAGGGATAAGTTTTATCTTACGTATTCAAAGGATCGAGCTCACAAAGTGCATGTTTAAAGGAAAGTTAATTGCACCTAGTTGCATATGGCTTATTTGTTGATATAGTAATTACAAGGAAGAATTGGTTAGGGGATTATGGATGGCATAGTCATGACATTAAAAATTTTACATACAAAAGTTAAGTTAATTTTACATTGAATCGCTCTTTGATCCCAAGGGGAAGAGAAGATATGCGATGTAAATATTATTGCGACTATTATTGCATTGTTTGGCAAGAATACAATTGGTTTTTTGTTGGATGATCTAACATCTTAAATGCTTTTACTTTCAACTGGTTGTTAGTTGTTGTTTGGATGATTGTTCTAAGTGCTTGTGATTTATGGTAAATGCATGTCAAGGGTCTGTGATGACAAGTTGCCATGGGGATAAAGTAATGTTTTCCTAGAAAATGATATTAGGGCTGAATGCCTTATTTGTGCTTGATTCTTAAAATATTTAATTAAGGAAGGATATTTTGCCCGAGTGGATCACCTCCATGATCACACCGCGGATTAACCCAAAGAGAGCACTGCTCGATTCATGGGCCGAAGGTCGAGTGGTGAAAAGGCCAACCACGGAAATGATGCTTTGCTTCTAGACATCTTGTAGGTCAGTTGGAGCTTTGGACACCCCTTGCTAGGTCTAGAATGGAGTTGAAGACCTTCGTGGCCCCCAACGTCTGGGCATGTTGGAATATCCTATTCTAGATAAAGGATTGAATTTGTGGTGCCATGTGATTTGGACTAGTTACTTCTGCAAGGTAGAAGAGATACTTCTGTTGGACAAAAGGGATACATAATTTCTCCTGTATGGGTGGGTGACAAAGATTAACTTGAAGATAAGTTAAGAAACTTGTTTGAACTTATTTGTCAATAGATTGCTTTGCTCTGTTTTTGTGTCTGTTCTATAAGTTATGCGAACGAACCCTATTCCCTAAAAGTCTTAATTAATGAAGCTGACTTTAAGTGTCACACATAAATGTGGTAGGACCTAATTAGAAACTAAAGCTATTAAGGGAAGAGGGTGGGCGGAAACCCCAACAGGTCTATGGTAGGGTGGTCCCAAAGAACTCGAGGCTTCTCACAAGATTTTACCGTCGTTTGACCTTTAGGTATTGTTAGGTTAGGATCCGATTCATGCCATTTTAGGGGACCGGAATGAGACTATGCCCTACGAGCAGAGAGGTTGAGCAGCACATCCCTCTCGTTTCCCATTCTCTTTGAACCAAGTGCGGCAGGGGTCTGCTTTGGCATGGGTATCTCTGCATAAAGTAGGATGCCTAGGATCCAACACTAGAATGCTGTTAAGAGACCTTGACAACTAGGAGCCCAAATTTTAGGTCAATCCGAGTGGGTTCAGGCGTGAACGTTCCATTGCAAAGCGGATTTGGGAAACCCTAGGTGACAAAACTCGAAACATTCCATGGGAGTGCCGGGCAATGACGCTTAGATTTGTTTCTCGATAGACCGCTAAAAGTGTGCATGGATAGCCGATGAGCGGGCACTTTACACATGAGGATTTTGACTACCAAGGTCTCCCACACAAGTTGGCTTGGTATTAGCGAGTGAATTATCTCCTTGCAAAAAAGGTTGAATATTTGGAGTAATGAAAACTCCAAAATTTTTCCCAACATCTCTAAATACACTGCTCATAGTCAATTGCATGCATATTAGCCTAACTTAATGAATTAGGATCTCCCATCCTCACTTGGATTTGCATATTAATCACTAACCCACTCATAAAGAGCTCACATAGCACATCATTTGACAATGCAGTGGCTCTTCTTGGCCAAAGCCTAAGAATATCATCAAAGGATCTAGCACATTCTTTAACAGAGGTATATGACTCTTGCCGAATCTGTGCAAGCTTCCCCAAGATTGAAGTCATGGGACCTTCTTCTCATACTCACTTAGGAATTTGTCACATAATTCCTCAAAGGTGGTAATTGATCCTCTTGGGAGGCTCCAATACCATTTCTTGGACTCTCCCTTCAAGGAATCTAAAAACACAAGCATATGATGTATATCATCAAACCCACTCACAAGGCCAGTTAGATCGTATTCTTTCAAATGCAACATCGGATCCTCATCTAGTAGCCCATAAAACATTGGGAGATCCCCATAATGAAGAGGGCATTTATTCCTCTTCTTTGGGATCAACATTACGTTATTTAGATATTCATATTCATCATGACCTAATCTGAGCATCTCAAGGTCTCTAATCTCTTTTGTTTCCATCTTTATCAATGTAGGAAGGTGAATATTTCCATTGACATCCCTTTTTGCCATCTCAAGGTCTCTAATCTCTTTTGTTTCCATCTTTATCAATGTAGGAAGGTGAATATTTCCATTGACATCCCTTTTTTCCAACTCACAGATTCGTCTAAGGAGTCCCATAAATTTTAGTATATCATTTTGATCCTTTCTCAAAGGATCTTCCATCCCTTGGTTGTCCATAGGCAATTCCATAATAGATTTATGTAGGAGCTTTTGCCCCTCACCTAAAGCCAATATATCACATTACTTAGAGTTTGGGGATCATGCCTTTTGAGCAATGGTTTCCCCTTAATGTTTAAGGCTTACAACATCTTGGTGAGGACTAATATTTTTGCATGGTGACCCACCACATGGGACGTTTTAGCCACAACTAAATCCCATTGTGTGTTGGTACTTTTCCATGGCATTACGACTTTAGCATGTTCATTACTCGATGCCATGACTGCCACAGGTTCCAACATACTTGTTGCATACCCTCTAGGTTGATGGATGGTTGTGCACAATGTTTCTTGGATAGAGGCCGAAACCTTGGCCCATGCTATCGTACTAGAGGATGGAATAACAATTAGGTCTAGTAGTAGGTTTTGTATAGGTCAAGTCGAGTGTTTTAATCCCTAGACAAACCCCATTTTGCAAATATTTTATCACACCCCTAATGGTAAATATTATAAAATTTTAGATCCCTTTTCAGGTAAGATTAAAAATCACTACTTATAAGTAGTTCTTGGCAAATGCACCACCTGTCATCGGGACTAAAAACGGGTCTGACAACACTGGCTCTAAGGCTCTAGATTGGAGCTTCTACACAGACCAAACATCTTAATACATAAAGAAGAATGAAATATATTCTATTCTTTCCTCATTAGTATCCCTTATGACCCACATATCTCAACAGCTTAGGTATATCTTACACACTCAATCAGTAAAATACACATGTAGTGCGATGGTATATGCAAGATTATGTTAGTATCCAAAATGTGAATGAATGTGCATAAACACATTTAATGAGACAACCAAAGTGTGAATATGCAGTAGTCATTCCTTTATATCTTTCCATGAATTTGCTACTCGTTGTGGCATTGCTAAACACACCCCAAAGGCACCGAGTCCTCCTAACTCATGCTATCTTTGGGAATATAAATAGCACACAACCATCCTACTCATGAAATACCCAAAAAAAACTTTTTTATAATGATTTTTTGATTTTTTACACATGGATTCATTTAGCACACTAAGAACCTCACTGGGACCATTCCCGTGCTGCCAAAACACCTTATCTAGACACAAAAATGCTTATTTTTATGATCTTTGAATTCATATATGAAATATAACTATATTTTATAGTTTTCAAATTCATTCATAGTATTCTACTAGTTATTGATATTTTTCTCTATTTTTTCATGATTTTTCTTATTTTTATCTATTTATTTAATAAAAATTCATAAAAACAACAAGCAGCAAATTTGAAGTGCCAAAATTAAGTACTCATATTCATTTTCCACCCTCTAAAATGTGTTTTAATCCTATTTTATTTACTATAAAATGAATAAACTTACCCAAAAATTGCTTACACTTTGTAATACGAATGAGGTGCCGTGTGGATTTCAAGGTTGCTGACATTTGAGATAGCTACTAACACACTTGGTGACACTCCACAATGCTCTGGTAACATGCCACAAACTACATTTTTCACATAACTCTCACCTCTCCCTCTCTTTCAACCATCCCCCTTTTCTTATAAGAATAGCCATTATGCAAGAGGAAAGGAAGGAGAGAGAAATGTTGTTTGGAGAGGGGAGAGAGAAATACTAAAAAACCAATATTCTTTATTCTTCATATCAAGCCACAAATTTACATCATTGCATAGGGATAGTGAGGGGGCTTCATTTCATCCATCACATGTGAGAAATGATGAGGATGTCACACATAGCAATCATAAAAAATCCAACATGATGGCGTTTTTCATTTTTTGCCTACTTCTTTTCCTTCTTTCTCTCTTCCAGAAAACTAGTCACATAATGAAAAAGCACCCTTTGAGGCCTACCATAAGTGGCCCTTCAAATTGGGTATGCCCATATGGTTTTGGAGTATTTTTTGACCTCCTTGGCTACCATTCCACATTCCCACAAAAATTAAGGTCTTGCAGCCTTAAATTCCACCCCAAGTACGTGGAATTAATGCCCAACTAATGGTAGGATGCTTCTTCATTAATTGTAGACTCAATGTGGTGCTTCACTACGTCTCAAACTTCAAAATGCTTTGTCTCTTGTGCCTTAATCGCTTTGCACCACGAACCACTTTAGAGCCTAAAATTTTTATTTTCACCCCCAAAAACCTTGCGGACTCGTCTAAAATTTTATTTTCCACTTCTAAATCAAGTAGTTGCTTTATAATGCCAAACCTTGTAGCCATTAAATGGGGGGGTCAAACGAACTCCAATCAACGAATAGACACTTGTAACGTGTCCCCTAGTATCATCCAGGACACGTCTTAGCAGTCCATTGGAAGGATGTCTAGAAAGCTCCGCACGGCACTCCCATGGAATGTTACAGGTTTTGCGATCTAGTTCTTCCCGCGTCTGCCACATAGCGGAAGTATCCTGGCCGTTCCCACTTAGGATTGACCAGAATTAGGGTTTTCCTAATGGGTCATTGGCTAACAGCAACTAGCGTCAGACCCGAGCGAACTACTTTACGCAGAAACGCCAGGTCCGAAGCGGATTCACGCTGCACTTGGTTCAAGGAGAATGGCAAACGAGAGGGATGCAAAGCTCAACCTCTCTGCCATAAGGCATAGTCCCATTCTGTTCCCCTAAAACAGTGTAGATCGGGTAAGATGAAACTCTAGGTCATCGTTCTCGTTATTCCTTTTTGATGATGATGATCATTCCGCTGTTCTTCGAGATTTTTGAGAAAAGTTCTCGGCTAACCGGGACCACCCAACCATAGGACGGACCCATGGCCCATCCTCCGCACTTTCCTCGGTTTGTTTTAGTTATGTAATTATCTAACACATTAATTTGACATATACCAATCAGCTCCTTTTAATTAACCTTGTTAAGCACTGGTTCCTTCACGTAATCTTATCACGTGACATAGAAAAACAACATCAAGGAAGTTCTTTTAACATTTCATCATTTTATCTTTGAAATACAAGGAGTTCCGCCCATAGGCTTTTCCATAATCTGCCCGAAGGCTAACAAGTAATCTCCAGAGATCACTATTCCAAGCTTTCGCCCGTCAACTAGTATGCGGGCCTCGAGATCCAATCCCGAGTCACGTTAGCCTCTTGTGCAGAACCCGGAAGGCGAGGGATTTACGGCCAAAGCCCCCCCTGGCACCCAAGTGTCCTCCTGCTCCAAGTAGAACTCAACGGAGAGACCTCTCGCGGCAGGTTCGGTCCACGTTCCCAGTGCGGTCAACAACCCCCTTGGTTAGGGTCAGGCAGGCAGTCGGGGGTAACTGAAGCTGCCTCTCCCTTCAGGCCTTTAACCTGAAGTATAGGTACTTATTTAATTTGTAATTCATAATTCAAACAGATCCCTAAAATCTCTAGCAAGCACAAACATTTCCATTAATCAACCCAGTTTTATGGCAAACTGCTAAGGAAGTGTTCTTTCCTTTTTGAGTGTATCAGCACTCGTTCCCAAGGTGTCTTGTAACTTGGCAAGATCTCTTACATTCCAGTGTAGGGCATACCCAACTTGATTAACCCTAAGGTACCTTAGATATGCTAGTTTCTGGTTTACAACTTTCCTTATTTAGAAGGATACCCAAAAATACGTCTTTTTGCAAGATAACTTGCGTAAGGATCTACCGTCCTTGATGAGGGTTTTTCCCTTTTCTCCTTGTGAATCAATCACAGAATGATTTCATACATGTTGCGCAAGTCCTGCGATGGAATAATCTGTTTAGATTCTTTAAGGTGACGTATGTCAAGCCTAGGGTTTCTTCATTTAGGGACAAATCCTAGTTTCTTATCTTTATGAAAATATTGTCCTTACGGTAAGGAAAGTAGTCAAGTGTTAGGGTATGAATGTTTCTATGTTTAGATTGGTTCGGTTAGCTTGTGGAAGGTAATCTTACTTGTCTTGTCATGGTTTTACTATCCTTGTGACAATTAACTTTCCCAATCAATATAGTTTAATTTGGCATATAGCATAATGCCAAGATGATACAAAGGCAACAATACTCCTTGGGACAAAAGGCCTAGCTGAGAAATTAGTGTATACACACTTATTAGTCCCAAATTCTCAAATAGCAGGGGAAAAGTGTTAATAGAGTGTCATCCAACAATTCCCCATTACATTTTCTTTCCAAATGAGTTCGTATATCTAATTTTTATACTTGTTAATTCCTAACATTTAACTTCTGTTTTCTTTAAAGATGAACTCGTGCCAAATAACAAGAGTTGTCTTGCTAAGATGTGCAACTAGCAAAGATAACTCCCTAGTAATTTTAAGCATTGAAAGAAACCTTTCATGAATTTCACCATTTTACCATGATTCGTTGCGAAAAGAATAAGACTAATGGTGCAAGATATGATTTCTACACTTATAGTAAATGGTTAATCTTGCCTATAATTTTATAATGCTTGATGCAATTTGACGAAAGCTAATTTGTATACATTGTCATTCATAAGCTAACTCCTTCTTTAAAAAAAAAAAAAACTCGAACAAATATATCCTATCTTTAACAATTTTTCTTTGCATGATCGACTTAAAACCGAATTAACACCAAGAAGAAAGACCTGGCTTTGAGGTGAGATATCCACATGGATACCGGGAGATGACCCTCCCGCAGCTACACCTTGGACTTTCTTTGGCGGCATCGTAGTTCGAATGTGAGATAGCCTTTTCCTTTTTCTTCTTGGAATTCCACCGTCTTCTCCTTCCTTATCTTTTACCTTTTTCCCACTCTTCCTCCTTCACTCCCTCTTTTCACTCCCTCTACTTCCCTCCCTATCTTTTATCTCACGGCTATTTCTTCCTTATGGGATACCATACGAAGCCATGATGATGAATTGGATTTTTTTAGGACATGGGAGTGTGTGGACACCGGCTTGTTTGATAAGACTAAGAACACAAAGCTCAACTACGAGAGCACTTGCACAAAAAGATTTGAAAGTGAGTGAAGGAATTAATGCAAGAGAATGGAAGTCTACAAGGTAGCCTAAGGACAAAGTAGGCCTATGGTTGTGACCTGAAAAATCTAAAGAGTTATGAGGAGGGGAAAAGAGCAAGGGCTTAGGGGGGAAATTAAAACCCGGGGGGAGGAATAAGGTCTTTGGAGGGATTAAAACCCGGAGGGAAAAACAAGGCTTAGGGGGGGGATTTAAAACCCCGGGAGGGGGGGGGAGAACAAGGGGCTTAGGGGGGGGATTTAAAACCCCGGGAGGGGGGGAGAACAAGGGGCTTAGGGGGGAATTTAAAACCCCGGGAGGGGGGGGGGAGAACAAGGGGCTTAGGAAGCCCACCTTGGAACCTTCCAAGGGGCTTTCTGGAAGGGCCACGTGGAGGGGGGAAAGGCTTCTGACGGCGTGATGGCCAGGTCGCAGGGCCTGCGAATGCAAGCAGCGTGCTGGGAGGCGGCTGCTGCACCACGGCTCCCCAAGAGGGACTGGCGGTTGTAGATGGCGATGTGGTGGAGACAGATGGAGACTCGTCTTCCTCGTCGGCTCAGAGTTATGGCGGCACGGCCTAGCCTCCATCATCTACAGCGGCCCCTCTCCCCTCGTTTAAATAGTGGAGGGAGGGGCATCTTCTCCTCTTACGTGTTGACACGCATGTCCTCCCTCCCTCCACAGGCTCCACCAAGGAGCTTACAGCTCCTTCTATTTCCCCTCCCCCTCCAGCTCGTCCATCGACTGGAGGGATAAGGGGGAAAATTTTTAATTTTTTTTTTATAAGTCCCAATTATTTACTTAATGCGAAATATTACATTCTCTCCCCCTTAGAGGAATCGAGATGTCCTCATCTCGAGATAAACTGGGGATATTGATGGTTGAGAGTGCCTTCATCTACCCAAGTGGCATCCTCTTCAAGATAATCTTTCCACTGGACAAGGCATTCTTTCAAGGTTCTAGATATTAACTGTCTTCCCCTAACATCTAAGATCCTTTCTAGCCTTAGTTCAAGGACTCCTTGACTAGGCATTACAATTTGTTGGTCATCAAGTACATGATTAGGATTGGGTACATATTTTTTCAATAGGCTGATATGGAATACATTGTGAACCTTTAGGTTCTAAGGGAGTTGGAATCTATAAGCATTGGGTCCTAGGCATTTGAGGATTTTATACGGCCCACAATACCTTGGACTTAGCTTCTTGCATTCTCCTAGGGATAGAGAACTCTTTTTAGGGCGTACTCGAATGAAGACCATGTCTCCTTCTTCGAAGACTCTTTCTTGATGTTTCAAATCTGCATATGCCTTTTGTCTATCCTTGGCTGCTTGTATGTCTTGTCTTATTGACCTTATTTGATCATCCATGTCCTCCAACATTTGTCTTGAAGCTTCAACTCTTAGGGTTGGGTCAAAAAAGTTTAGGGGACTTCGACAATCATGACCATACAATGCCTGGAAAGGGGTCATTTGAATGCTCTGCTGGTAAGAAGCATTGTAGGCAAATTCAACTAATGGCAAGTATTGAATCCACCTCTTCAGCTCTTGATAGCAGTATGCCCTAAGCATATCCTCAATGATTTGATTCACTTGCTCTGTTTGTCCATCCGTTTGGGGATGGTAGGCGGTGCTAAAACAGAGTTGAGTCCCAATGGCTTCAAAGATAGCTCTCCAAAAGTGTGATGTGAAGAGAGAATCTCGATCACTAATGATTCTTTTAGGTAACCCATGTAGCTTGAATATCTCCTTGATAAACAATCTTGCAATGTCAGAGGCTTTATAGTTTGTCTTTACTGGAATCAGGTGTGCAACCTTGGTAAGCATGTCAACCACAACCATAATGGAATTGTATCCTCCTTGGACTTGGGGTAGGCCCACAACAAAATCCATACTGATGGATTTCCATTTCATTTGGGGAATGTCAAGCGGTTGCAGTTTCCCTGGCATCATGACATGTTCGGCCTTGATATGTTGGCAAGACAAACATTCAGTGACATATTTGAGAACGTCACCTTTAAGCCTCTCCCAATGGTAGCTCTTCCTAACTGCATTAAGAGTTTTTGCATAGCCAGGATGTCCGGCGAAAGGAGAATCATGAGCTTCCCATAATATCTTTTGCTTAAGTTACTGGCTTGCTGGTATACACAGCCTTGTTCTGTAGTAGACAAGTCCATTATCAATGGAAAATTCCTGATACTTAGCTTGCAACTTCTGATTCTGCTCCTTGGTAGATATTTCCTTTATCATTGTTTGGTAGGTCAAATCATGGCATGCTTCCTCTCTAGCTAGTTCAAGTATAGGGTTGTTTGGCATAGATACCTTTGTAGCCAGAGATCTGGCCGTTGATGGATTCTGCAAGATTAGGAAATTTAGGAATGCCTTGCGACTGAGTGCATCGGCAACTACATTCTCCTTCCCTGGTCGGTATTTGATTTCAAAATCATATTCCTCCAATACTTCAATCCATCGACGTTGCCTCATGTTGAGCTCGTTCTGGGTAAAAATCCATTTGAGACTCTTATGATCGGTTACTAGAGTAAACTTGTTACCCAACAGGTAGTGTCTCCAAAGCTTTAGAGCATGGATGACAGCTAGTAATTCCAGATCATGCGTGGCATAATTCTTTTCATGACTCTTCAATTTCCTTGAAGAGTATGCTACTGGATGACCTTCCTGCATAAGTACACACCCCAAGGCAAGAATGCTGGCATCAGTTACTACCTCGAACTCCTTATTGAGGTCAGGAAGTTTTAGAATAGGTGCTGATACCAAACTTTGCTTCAATTTGTCGAAGCTATTTTGTTCGGGAGTTGACCATGTAATAGAAGTCTGCTTCTTTAGTAAGTCTGTAAGAGGTGCTGCAATCAAAGCATAGTTTTTGATAAAGACCCTATACCATCCTGTCAAGCCAAGAAAGCTACGTATTTCTTTGACGAATACTGGTATTGGCCATTGAAGCACATCTCTGACTTTGGTTGGGTCTACTGATATTCCTTCTGATGATACTATGAATCCCAGATATTCAATCTGACGCTTGAAGAATGCACACTTCTTCATTTTTGCATACAGCTTATGGGACCTCATTGTCTCAAGGACAATCCGAAGTTGAGGTTCATGATCTTCTTCCTGTTTAGAATAGACTAAAGTTTCATCGAAGAAGACAAGCACGAAATCATCAAGATATGGTCTAAAAATATCCTGCATTAATCTATTGAAAGTGGCAGGTGCATTTGTAAGCCCGAATGGCATAACCAAGAACTCAAAGTGCCCATATCTTGTATTGAAGGCCGTTTTTGAAATATCTTCTTCCTTGATCCTTATCTGATAATAACCTGACCTGAGATCAATCTTGGAGAAGATCTTTGCACCTTGAAGACGATCGAGAAGCTCATCAATTCTAGGAATAGGATACTTGTTCTTGACTATTGATTGATTCAACCCTCGGTAATCAATACATAGTCGAAGTGTCCCATCTTTCTTTTTCTAGAATAGTACTGGAGCTCCCCATGGTGAGTTGCTAGGCCGGATGTAACCCTGATCCAACAGTTGCTTGAGTTGTTCCTTCAACTCAATTGCTTCAGGTATGGACATTCTATAAGGCCTCTTCGTAATTGGTGCAGCTCCAGGCACTAGCCTAATTTCATGATCTACTTCTCTTGGAGGCGGAAGTTCAATCAATTCCCCAGGGAATACGTCAGCGTATTCCTTTAGCCAAGAAGGTCCTTCATGAGACTCTTGCTTTTGATCTAACTTGTTGAGTTTGATCAGGTAAACGGGTAATCCTTTTCTGACTCCTTTTATGATCCGAGAGACTTTGGCTAATTGGATTCTTGGCACTCCTGCCTCACCTTGAGTTGTGAGAAACTCCCTTTCAGAGTTTCGAAAGGAAACTTGACCCTTTCCACAGTGGATGTGGGCGTCATTAGGCTTAAGCCAATCCATCCCAAGTAGACACTCATGGATACCTAAATTCATGACTCTGAATTTGACTGAGGTTTTCTTTCCTCCCAGAAAGAATTCCTCCTTAGCAGTTTTCCTAGTACAAGTTACCTCACGACCGTTTGCCAATTCCACAAGCAGGGTAGGTGCTTCTACTGTGGCTATTCCTAATCTTTTTGCACATGCTCGTGAGATAAAGGAATGTGTACTGCCACAATCAGTCAAGGTTTTGAAACCTTTACCTTGATAGTCCGACGGTGTTTGAATCACCGAGAACTGGCGATTCGGCCCTTTCTTGTGTAAAGTGGCATGGACTGTCGCTCTTTCGAATTCTGCTTCCATAGTCGGATCTTCCTCTTCTTCTTCTTCGCATCTTTGCCTATTGGCAATGCAGGCAGTTCTTCCTATTCCACGGGTGGCGGCTCCTTGACCGCGGCCTGCACCTTGGAAAGGTGTTTGATGATGTCCCCCGTTGAGCTTGGGACATTGCCTCTTGAAGTGACCGAGTTCGTTGCAGTGGAAACATCGGAGGTTTCGACCATTTTGAGTAGGAACAAAGTTGTTGACGTTGTTTGTCCTTGCTTTCTTCCTTTGTCCCTGATTGTGACCTTGAACTCTCTTCACTTGAGGTCTGAATGCTCCTCTGTTCGCGTCACTATAGGACCAAGTTTTGTTACCCCTTGGTCTAGCTTGCACCTCCTGAATTATAGGCGCCGCTCGAATTAGTGCATCCTGCAGATCAGATGGACTCGAGACGGGTATTTAGGAGTGGATTTAAGCTTGCGCAAAATTTGGACACTAGCTGCATCATGTGCATCTGTGGCACATACTTTAAAAGTGACACGAATTTAGAGTAGTATGCGTCCAGAGTGAGTCGTAACTGTTTTAGCTCGTAGAACTCATTCATTTTCAGTGTACGATATGCAGGTGGCAAATATCTCCCCTGCACGGCTTTCTTTAACTTCTCCCAGGTAACGAACCCCTCTGAAGTCCCTTGATCCCTGCACCATTGTTTCCACCAAAGTCTGGCTTGGCCGGTGAGTTTTAACTTGGCGAGCATGGCCTGATTGGTAGGTGCAGTACCAGCTGCTTCAAAGTAATCCTCCATAGATTCAATCCAAATTTTAGCATCAAACTGGACGAATCTGCCTCTCCCGTCAAACTCGGGTGGCTTTATCTGCTTGAGGAGGAACTTCTTCTCCTGGGTCACAGCAGTACTTGATGTAGGGGGCGAATTTGGAACCTGTACCTGGGGTTGTGCCTGGATAAAAGTTTTCTTAATGTTATTATATGATAATTGACGTTAGCTTATCTTTAGTTCAGCTATCTCGTAAATAATGAAGCTAATTAACTTTTTATCAACTTTGATGCACAGCCAGATATTGATAAAAGAAATCTTTATTTATATTTACATGGGCGTAACCTTATACAACGTCTTGTGTGATGATAATCCAATCATTACATTCAGTTTGGGGAGAACAATGTTGTATTGCATTTGTCTACAGGGATTGTGTAATAGTAGGGTTTTGGATCATGGATCTTTAGGAATCGATAATTCATTGGAAGTTCGGGATACCCTTTTCGTTGGAATCCATACTTCTCATGGCGGCCCAACACTTTAATCCTGTCGGCTGGGATTACACGGGTTACTTCCTCATGTACATATGAGTTCATTTCAACCCTCCGACCTTGAATATGTAAAGTCGAATTTACGTGAGCTTCCACAAAAATGAACAGCTTTACGACTTTCAAGTCTTCCAACCACTTGATCCTCTTTAGGTTGGTCTGTAGATAAGCGAACCGGTGGGCAGCTATGTAGTAGATTCCTAAAGACCCCGTCCATCTTCGTTCAATGTATAAAGGTGATGGATTATAAATCTGCTCCAGGATGTTTATCGTCCCAATTCTTTGTCTATAAAGCGGAGAATGCATTGCAGTCATAAACATGACCCGAAACACCAAAAACTTGTTCCACGCTTCATAGTTCTGCAAGACAGTATTGAAGATGAGGAAATGTTTGGACAGCAACAAGTTCTTTACTTCATTTTATGGAGCTCTCATAAAAACAATTCTGTTTGTTGGTTTGCTCTGATACCAACTGTAACGTGTCCCCTAGTATCATCCAGGACACGTCTTAGCAGTCCATTGGAAGGATGTCTAGAAAGCTCCGCCCGGCACTCCCATGGAATGTTACGGGTTTTGAGATCTAGTTCTTCCCGCGTCTGCCACGTAGCGGAAGTATCCTGGCCGTTCCCACTTAGGATCGACCGGAATTAGGGTTTTCCTAATGGGTCATTGGCTAACAGCAACTAGCGTCAGACCCGAGCGAACTACTTTATGTAGAAACGCCAGGTCCGAAGCGAATTCACGCTGCACTTGGTTCAAGGAGAATGGGAAACGAGAGGGATGCAAAGCTCAACCTCTCTGCCATTAGGCATAGTCCCATTCCGTTCCCCTAAAACAACGTAGATCGGGTAAGACGTAACTCTAGGTCATCGTTCTCGTTATTCCTTTTTGATGATGATGATCATTTCGCTCTTCTTCGAGATTTTTGAGAAAAGTTCCCGGCTAACCGGGACCACCCAACCGTAGGACGGACCCATGGCCCATCCTCCGGACTTTCCTCGGTTTGTTTTAGTTATGTAATTATCTAACCCATTAATTTGACATATAACAATCAGCTTCTTTTAATTAACCTTGTTAAGCACTGGTTCCTTCACGTAATCTTATCACGTGACATAGAAAAACAACATCAAGCAAGTTCTTTTAACATTTCATCATTTTATCTTTGAAATACAAGGAGTTCCGCCCATAGGCTTTTCCATAATCTGCCCGAAGGCTAACAAGTAATCTCCAGGGATCACTATTCCAAGCTTTCGCCCTCAACTAGTATGCGGGCCTCGAGATCCAATCCCGAGTCACGTTAGCCTCTTGTGCAGGACCCGGACGGTGAGGGATTTACGGCCAGAGCCCCCCCTAGCACCCAAGCGTCCTCCTGCTCCAAGTAGAACTCAACGGAGAGACCTCGCGAAGGGTTCGGTCCACGTTCCCGGCGCGGTCAACAACACCCTTGGTTAGGGTCAGGCAGGCAGTCGGGGGTAACTGAAGCTGCCTCTCCCTTCAGGCCTTTAACCTGAAGTATAGGTACTTATTTAATTTGTAATTCATAATTCAAACAGAGCCCTAAAATCTCTAGCAAGCACAAACATTTCCATTAATCAACCCAGTTGTATGGCAAACTGCTAAGGAAGTGTTCTTTCCTTTTTGAGTGTATCAGCACTCGTTCCCAAGGTGTCTTGTAACTTGGCAAGATCTCTTACATTTCAGTGTAGGGCATACCCAACTTGGTTAACCCTAAGGTACCTTAGATATGCTAGTTTCTGGTTTACAACTTTCCTTATTTAGAAGGATACCCAAAAATACGTCTTTTTGCAAGATAACTTGCGTAAGGATCTGCCGTCCTTGATGAGGGTTTTTCCCTTTTCTCCTTGTGAATCAATCACAAAATGATTTCATACATGTTGCGCAAGTCCTGCGATGGAATAATCTGTTTAGATTCTTTAAGCTGACGTATGTCAGGCCTAGGGTTTCTTCATTTAGGGACAAACCCTAGTTTCTTATCTTTATGAAATTATTGTCCTTACGGTAAGGAAAGTAGTCAAGTGTTAGGGTATGAATGTTTCTATGTTTAGATTGGTTCGGTTAGCTTGTGGAAGGTAATCTTACTTGTCTTGTCATGGTTTTACTATCCTTGTGACAATTAACTTTCCCAATCAATATAGTTTAATTTGGCATATAGCATAATGCCAAGATGATACAAAGGCGACAATACTCCTTGGGACAAAAGGCCTAGCTGAGAAATTAGTGTATACACACTTTATTAGTCCCAAATTCTCAAATAGCAGGGGAAAAGTGTTAATAGAGTGTCATCCAGCAATTCCCCATTACATTTTCTTTCCAAATGAGTTCGTATATCTAATTTTTATACTTGTTAATTCCTAACATTTAACTTCCGTTTTCTTTAAAGATGAACTCGTGCCAAATAACAAGAGTTGTCTTGCTAAGATGTGCAACTAGCAAAGATAATTCCCTAGTAATTTTAAGCATTGAAAGAAACCTTTCATGAATTTAGCCATTTTACCATGATTCGTTGCGAAAAGAATAAGACTAATGGTGCAAGATATGATTTCTACACTTATAGTAAATGGTTAATCTTGCCTATAATTTTATAATGCTTGATGCAATTTGACGAAAGCTAATTTGTATACATTGTCATTCATAAGCTAACTCCTTCTTTTAAAAAGAAAAAAAACTCGAACAAATATATCCTATCTTTAACAATTTTTCTTTGCATGATCGACTTAAAACCAAATTAACACCAAGAAGAAAGACCTGGCTTTGAGGTGAGATATCCACATGGATACCGGGAGATGACCCTCCCGCAGCTACACCTTGGACTTTCTTTGGCGGCATCGTAGTTCGAATGTGAGATAGCCTTTTCCTTTTTCTTCTTGGAATTCCACCGTCTTCTCCTTCCTTATCTTTTACCTTTTTCCCACTCTTCCTCCTTCACTCCCTCTTTTCACTCCCTCTACTTCCCTCCCTATCTTTTATCTCATGGCTATTTCTTCCTTACGGGATACCATACGAAGCCATGATGATGAATTGGATTTTTTTAGGACATGGGAGTGTGTGGATGCCAGCTTGTTTGATAAGACTAAGAACACAAAGCTCAACTACGAGAGCACTTGCACAAAAAGATTTGAAAGTGAGTGAAGCAATTAATGCAAGAGAATGGAAGTCTGCAAGGTAGCCTAAGGACAAAGTAGGCCTATGGTTGTGACCTGAAAAATCTAAAGAGCTATGAGGAGGGGAAAAGAGCAAGGGCTTAGGGGGGAAATTAAAACCCGGGGGGAGGAATAAGGGCTTTGGCGGTGTCGTGATGCTGTGCATCCGAGCCGTATACACCTCCATTTTTGTTGTGCATTTGTGTTAATTTCCGCGTGTGATTTATTGTTTGTGTGATGCATTTTAATAATCCGCATCCAATGTACATATTCCCTTAGTGCATGCGCATGATTTTGTTTGGATGCATGATGTGTCACCATTGCTCCTTTCTCACTGAAATCCTCATGAGAGATTGATAATATATAACCTGTCAAAGGCTGTCATAGTGGTTGATCAGGTTGTGAGGAGGATGAATTCCGTCAATAGGACTGAAATGCTGATTGCAAAGAGAGGTCAGACATCAGATGTTGCGGTAAATCACTACGTCAGAAGCAAGGAGATGAACAGAGGAACATGAACAAAAATTAATGCCCTTATTACGAGATTAAGTGGATGATGATGCTGTGTCATAGTGGTGGGGTAAAAAGGAAGGTCGCTTGCCTAATTCTAACATGTGAATAAGAGAAAGAAAAACTAAAGATAGAGGAGAAAAGGAAGGGAAAAAGGAGACTAATTGGGGAAAAGAGTATTTTTGAATGGCAAAAAGGGAGGGAAAAAGACTGGTTGTCACGGGATGGAAGAAACAAGAGGAGAAGCTATGACGGGCACGGGGGATCTTCTTCCTTCCAGCTTGAAATCGAGGTCACTAGTTTATTTTCCGCTATCCTGGGTGTTGCATAATCTACTATGTTCATGGGCTTTGCAGCACTCCCGTAAGACTCTGTGGCACTGAGTTCTCGTATCCTTCACCCTTGCACGAACTCTTTGACATTCTGGTGAACCCGACGTGAAAGTGCTGCGTCATCAGCAAGATGGGAGACTCGCAAGAAGAGATGTCAGATGATAATGTCATGAAGAACCTGTTTCAGTCATTTACTATGTATATGCAGCAGCAAGTTCATGCCAAACGAGACAGTGATGCTATGGATGCTTTGAAAGCTGTCCAACAGGAGATGAAGCAGTTTAATGGTCAGCAAGTGTCAACTTACCTGCATTTGTATGAAGAAAAGATGAAGTTTTTTGGTGTTTCTCAAGATGTTTGGAGCCGCTACTTCTTGCGGATCGTGGTGCGCGCTCTTGAAGGGCGAATTGCAGAAATTCAAGAGGCACATGCAGGTTGGGCTGAATTTAAAAAGGCATTAAAAGATGAATATTTCCTGGAAGATACAGGTCTTATGAATCGCAGGAATTTTTTAACATGGGTGTCTATGCCTAATAAGGGACTTTCTGTTACTGCTCTTTTGCGAGAGTTTGAAAGCCGTTATGATCAGTTGGATGGGACTGAACAACAAGCTTTGGAGATGCAGAAAGTGGAGTTGTTTTTGCAAGCTGCAGATGCTGATTTGCAGGAAAAGTTGGATGATCTTTTGGAAGATCAAGCTACTGATTCAGGTTTAAAGACTGAGTGGAGACATGTTATTGATGCTGTGAATGCCCTTGTCAAGAAGCAGCGCAGGAGAGTCAGATTGCATCGTAATACAGGATTAGTTCCTGAAAAATCCTTGGAGACTTCTTCTTCTACCCCTGCTGCTTCTTTGCCTAAGCCTACTCCTCCTGTTGTAAATCCACCAGTTCCTGCTGCTCCAGTGCCCTTATCTGTAGATGATGTTATTAAAGGCTTGGCGGATTTGACAATTGAAGCAGTCAAAGCTGAAGTTGGTAAGTTAAAGGAGCAACTTATGTCAGTACCTGCTGTAGCACCTGCTCCAGTGACTGCTTTTCCAGCTGGTCAAAGAAAAGGGCGTCGATGTATTTGGTGTGATAGTACAGAGCACCAACACTGCAGAGATTGTGATGCTTTTCAGGAAGCACGTAGGAAGAATGTAGTGTTCTGGGGACAAGATGGGAAGATATGGCTGACAGAGACTGGCGCTCCTCTTGACACGAACTTTGGTAAGGGAGGTATGAAGAAGCTTGTTGATGATATGGCTGCGCGATCAGCTTATGTGAGTGTTAGAGGAGATGCTTCAGCTTTTGGAGTCCAGCTTGAGCAGAAATCTGATGGAGACTCTGCTTTATGGTCTTCTGCCTTGGAGATAGCGAGAAGAGGAAAAGTTCAAACTTCTACTATGACTTGTGTGGGCTCTAGCATCCGAGGAGAGACCGGATGGGATTCTCCTATTGACAGGTATTCTATTTTTGCTTATATGGCTAAAATGCAGGGATTAGATGCCATGGTTGAGGAAAAGAGAAGAAGAGATGAGGAGGGTCCTAGCTCCTCCAAAAAGACTAGAGGGGGTGACTTTGTTTCACCACCTATTTCAGCTCCACCTATGTCAAATTCTCCAACCCAAACAGGTTCCGATCAACCAATGGGAGACAAGCAGAAAGAAAAGAAGCAAACAAGAAAAGAGCCAGGATTCAAGCTCTTGTCAGACCTTGATATGCAAACGGATATGAGTAAGATTTTTCATGAAAGAATTTTGAATAGTGAAGTCACTTTTACTGTTGGAGAGGCTCTTGGGATAGCTAGAAGAGAAATACAGGATCAGATGCAGGATCTTTTGCGGAGGAAACGACATGCAATGGAAGGACTTGCTTTACAGGGATTGTGGCATGGAGCTCTTGGAGAAGAGCATGATGATGCAGTGATGGTTGAGAATGATTCTGTTAATCCGCAATTGGAGAAAATAGTGCAACCTATGCAGTATGAAGATGATGAGTCCCCTATTCTCATTCCTCGTAGCCATTTTTCACGAAGTCATTGGGCTAGAGCAACCACTGAGACAGTGGTAAGGATTGGAGAGAAACAAATTCCCTTGATTGCTTTAGTTGATCATGGTTCTGAAATTAATCTTATTGCTCGAGGTGTTTATGAGAGTGGCAAGTGGCCTATGGATGCAGAGCATGGCTGGCGCATGAGAGCCGCCAATAATACTTCTGGTGATATGTATGCTGCTTGTCCGAGTATCAGAATTTCCATTGGTAATGTTGAGGAGGATTATCATTGCTTTGTTCAGGATTCATGCTCCTATCCGATTATTCTTGGACAGCCTTTCATTACAGAAGCAAGAATGGAAACAAAAGTGATGGATGACGGATCAGCTTATGCGCGGATACGCAGTAAAGATGGTATGTGAGCTGTTCAGTTTATGACTGTTGGGGTAAATCATCCGAGAAACAGGGACTCCTTGCGTGAGGCACCACTACCTACGAAGGAGTTGGATTTTCATTAGGTACCGCTGTCTTGCGAGACGCCAGTGGTACGGAGCGGAGAAAAGAGGAGATCTCGCCTCCTGGCAGTCAGTCTTTCTCTAATAACTTTGTTGGATTTACTTCAGATAGTTCGGTAAGTTATCAGAAAATTTCAGATTTGCCTAGAGCTGCCAGGCAGTACATTGGTCGAAAGGAGAAAGAGTTGAAGAATGCAGGTATTTTGCAAGCAGAAGAGCATGTGGATGGATTGTATGAAGGAATGTCTTATGCAGATACATTGTTTGAGATGAGAGCAATGCTGAAAACTGATGTATGCAAGGGTTCAAAGATCATACCTGTGCAAACCTTGGATATGTTTCAGGATTTATGCTGCAAACAGAGTTAGAGGCTGAGAAAACTCAGCAAACTGAATTTATGGCTGATCTTGATCAGCTAATAGAAGTGCAGAGGGCTGAATCCATTCAGCCAACAGAGTTGAATGCAGAAAAATTTCTACATACAGAGTTTCAGGATGCGTCTATGCAGTCCATTGAGTCGAGGGCTGAATTCATTCAGCCAATAGAGTTGAATGCAGAAAAATTTCTGCATACAGAGTTTCAGGCTGCACCCATGCAGTTCATAGAGCTAAAGGCTGAAATTTTTCAGCCAACAGAGTTGACAGATGCTGAAAATTTGCAGAAATTGCAGCAAAGGAAAGAATGCTTGAATGATGCCAAGGTTGACACGAAGTATAAAACAATTGATAAGAAGGTTAAGCCGGTTGCAGGCCCGCTTCCTTCTGATAGTGATGAGCAGATTGAAAAAGCTATGAAGCAACCTATGTTGAGGGATCCTGCAAATATTGGACATAAGTTTACAGCTGAAACTCTTGCAGAATTGAAGATTGGAAATGAGGATTTTTTGCTTCCAGTGGAAAAAGAATGTTTTAGAGAGATGCTTGGACGTCATGGTAAGGCATTTGCTTTCTTTCCACATGAAATTGGCTACATTAGTCCCGAATTGGTTGCACCTATGGTCATCTTCACTGTTCCTCATGTACCATGGAATATACGTCCTATACCTGTGCCTAAAGCACACTTGCCAAAGCTGATAGAGTTGCTGAATGAGAAGATTAAAATGGGGATTTTGGAGCCCTCTTCTGCACCCTATTCTAACAGGTGGTTTACTGTTCCAAAGAAGAATGGTACTTTGAGATTCATTCAGGATATGCAGCCCATGAACAAAGTGACAATCAGGAATGTGGGTACAGGTCCAGTTGTGGATGAATTTGCTGAGGCTTTTGCAGGACGAGCCATCTATTCACTAGGTGACTTGTATTCAGGTTATGATCAGTTTCAGCTTGCCTTGGAAAGCAGGGATATTACTACTATGCGGACACCTATTGGTCTTGTGAGGATGTGTACCTTGCCTCAAGGTGCTACAAACTCAGTTGCTCATATGATGAATGCTATGCATAGAGTTCTTCGAGACTATATTCCGCAGTATACCATGCCTTTTCTAGATGATGTGCCTATTAAGGGTTGTGCAGAAGAAGAAAAGAATGAAAGTCTTGATTTGTGTGGATGTAGACAGTTTGTGGCTGATCACTTGAATGCTTGTGAGCAAATATTGACACGATTAGAGGAGGTAAATTTGACACTTTCAGGGCTGAAATCTGTCTTTGCTGTTAATGAAGTCATCATAGTTGGGCATATGGTTGGATATTATGGCAGAAAGCCTTCTCCTGCAAAGGTGGATGCCATAAACAGGATTGCAGAGTATTGCTCGACTACTTCAGAGGTGCGGAGATTTGTGGGAGCTTGTGTATTTTACATGATTTGGATTCCTCATTTTGCTCATATTGCAGATGTTCTCTATCAGCTGCTTCGAAAGGGGCAGAAATTTCATTGGGATGAGAAGCATTCAAAAGCCATGCGTAAGCTTAAGAAGCTGTTGCAATCAGCTCCTACTCTACGCAAGGCGGATTATCAGTGTGGACGGCCGATCATGTTGACAGTTGATACTAGCCCTATTGGCATAGGTTGGGCTGTGGGACAAGATGATGCTGATGGAAATAGGTATGCTATCCGCTTTGGAGCTAAAGTTCTTAATGAGCGACAAAGGAGATATCCGCAGATCAAAAGAGAGTTGTGGGGAGTAGTCACTGCACTGAAGTGTGATAAAGGGTATTTCATTGGAGCTTCAGTTATTGTGGAAACAGATTGTTTGCCTTTGCTTGGCATGATTACTAGTTGCTCGACTCCAGATATAGCGATGCTTCGATGGATTGCCTATATCAAATCATTGAATCCAGAATTTCGACACATAGCAGGGAAATATAATCCAGTTGCTGACATGCTTTCTAGAGCGAGATATGATGATGAGGAGTCAATGCTTGCAGAAGATGATGAGACAGAGTTTGCTACTTCTGTCCTTACTCATGATTGTCATGTATCTACTGTTGAAGCTTTTATTGAAGAGCTTTATGTTGATGAGTGGCTGCAAATTGGACAGTATCTAAGTTCATTGACTCGAAGAGCTAATTGGACAGATGATGAGTTCAAGAAAATCAGAAGGAAGGCTTATGGGTATTTCTTGAAGGATGGTTTACTTTGGAAGCATCCAAGAAAGAGAGGAGGTTTGCCCTTGAGAGTAGTTTGTGATGAAGCCATGCAAATACAGATTATGCGAGAGTTTCATGAGAGCTCATGGGCAGGACATAGAGGTGTGTGGGCTACCTATGAGAAAATCAAAGAAAGGTACTGGTGGAAAGGGATGTATAAAGATGTTTCTCACTTTGTGGAGACTTGCAGGGATTGCCAGCTTTACTCTATAGTGCGACATCGTGATGAGTTGCATCCGACTTATCCACTATGTATGCATTACAAGTGGGTAGTAGACTTGGTTACTTTGCCAGTGGGACTTTGGCAGATGAGATATCTTGTCTTGGCTAGGGAGGATCTTACAAACTATGTTGAAGGTAGACCATTGCGGACGAAGACTACCACTACAGTATGTAAATTCTTGTTGGAAGAAATATTTTGCAGGTATGGATGTATAGGCAAGATTACAGCTGATCGTGGAGAGCTAGATGCTGATGAAGCTAGAGAATTCTTCTCACGGCTTGGGATTAAATTGGCTCTTACTACTGCCTACAATCCAGAGGGAAATGGCAAAAGTGAAAGAGGACATCCGCCTATAGTTAAAGCATTGGCAAAAGCTTGTAGAGGTCGGATTGGAGATTGGCCAAGATTGCTACCTTTTGCATTGTGGGCTGATCGCTCTACACATAGTGTGACTACTGGATACATGCCTGCGGAGTTGATGTATGGGCAAAAACCTGTCATGCCTACTGAAATTTGTGCTCTCACTTGGAGTGTTCTTCCTTGGCATGAGAATTTATCAAGGGAAGAGTTGTTAGCCCTTCGGATTCGTCAACTAGAGAGAAGGACGGAAGATGTGCAGCTAGCTGTTGACCGTTTGAAGGCAGCCCGTCTCAGAAATAAGGACAGGTTTGATTTAAGGCATCGCTTGAGGCCTAGAGTCATAAAAGAAGGGGATTGGGTTCTAGTCTACGACAGTAGTCTAGAAAATCAGCATAGTAGCATGAGAAAAATGGTTCAAAGATGGTTTGGACCGTATGAAGTGAAAAAGGTTTTTCACAATGGTACTTATGAGCTGGCTGAATTAGATGGAACATTATTGAGGGTGCCTATTGCTGGAAAACGAGTCAAGATTTTTAAGAGAAGAGAAGAAGAAGAATATGAACTTGAAGCATTGACAGAACAAGAGCAGGTAGATGAAAGACATGCAGAAGAAACAGAAGACATAGAAGATGGAGCCGATGGAGAAACAGGTCCACTAGAATCAGAAGATAGACTTGACCTGTTTGTGGACTTGAATGATCCTGGATAGTTGGCACATCCGGAGGATGCGCAGGTTTAGAGGGGGTGGATGTCGTGATGCTGCGCATCCGAGCCGTATACACCTCCATTTTTGTTGTGCATTTGTGTTAATTTCCGCGTGTGATTTATTGTTTGTGTGATGCATTTTAATAATCCGCATCCAATGTACATATTCCCTTAGTGCATGCGCATGATATTGTTTGGATGCATGATGTGTCACCATTGCTCCTTTCTCACTGAAATCCTCATGAGAGATTGATAATATATAACCTGTCAAAGGCTGTCATAGTGGTTGATCAGGTTGTGAGGAGGATGAATTCCGTCAATAGGACTGAAATGCTGATTGCAAAGAGAGGTCAGACATCAGATGTTGCGGTAAATCACTACGTCAGAAGCAAGGAGATGAACAGAGGAACATGAACAAAAATTAATGCCCTTATTACGAGATTAAGTGGATGATGATGCTGTGTCATAGTGGTGGGGTAAAAAGGAAGGTCGCTTGCCTAATTCTAACATGTGAATAAGAGAAAGAAAAACTAAAGATAGAGGAGAAAAGGAAGGGAAAAAGGAGACTAATTGAGGAAAAGAGTATTTTTGAATGGCAAAAAGGGAGGGAAAAAGACTGGTTGTCACGGGATGGAAGAAACAAGAGGAGAAGCTATGACGGGCACGGGGGATCTTCTTCCTTCCAGCTTGAAATCGAGGTCACTAGTTTATTTTCTGCTATCCTGGGTGTTGCATAATCTACTATGTTCATGGGCTTTGCAGCACTCCCGTAAGACTCTGTGGCACTGAGTTCTCGTATCCTTCACCCTTGCACGAACTCTTTGACATTCTGGATTGCACGAAATCTTGAGGACAATTGGGGGAAGCGGAAGAGAGCCTCATCTAATTGGGACCCTACGCCTCCTCCATACACAGGCTCCAGCATTCATCTGCCCCCTTGGTCCTCTCCTGGTCGGGAAAATCAAGCGTGTCTAGCATCACGCAGGAGCACCTGTCCACCAGGACGTGAAGAAGGCTGCGTAGATGCTTGCGCTAAGCCAGTCTGTGACTCTCTTGAGCTTGCACAGGATGCCCGAACCACCTTTGATTACTTAATGCGAAGAGTCGGGCTAAGCAACAGTGCTCAACGGGTTCTCCATGCCTTGTCAATCGAGATCTAAGGTTTCTTGAGTTCCAGCCATCGACGATAGCCGGAGCAGCTGCATTGTGTGGCATCAAGGAGTTTCTACCACAACAATAGCTGGAGTAGTTGCATTGTGCTGCATCAAGGAGTTCCTATCATAGCAGTTTTATCAGTACAAGAAGATGCTCTTCTCGATCATTCCATTGTAGCTCAAAGTTCCGGTGGAGAATGTTTCCCCTTGATGCTGGACTTGTTCTGCAGGGGTGAAGGATACGAGAACTCAGTGCCACAGAGTCTTACGGGAGTGCTGCAAAGCCCATGAACATAGTAGATTATGCAACACCCAGGATAGCGGAAAATAAACTAGTGACCTCGATTTCAAGCTGGAAGGAAGAAGATCCCCCGTGCCCGTCATAGCTTCTCCTCTTGTTTCTTCCATCCCGTGACAACCAGTCTTTTTCCCTCCCTTTTTGCCATTCAAAAATACTCTTTTCCCCAATTAGTCTCCTTTTTCCCTTCCTTTTCTCCTCTATCTTTAGTTTTTCTTTCTCTTATTCACATGTTAGAATTAGGCAAACGACCTTCCTTTTTACCCCACCACTATGACACAGCATCATCATCCACTTAATCTCGTAATAAGGGCATTAATTTTTGTTCATGTTCCTCTGTTCATCTCCTTGCTTCTGACGTAGTGATTTACCGCAACATCTGATGTCTGACCTCTCTTTGCAATCAGCATTTCAGTCCTATTGACGGAATTCATCCTCCTCACAACCTGATCAACCACTATGACAGCCTTTGACAGGTTATATATTATCAATCTCTCATGAGGATTTCAGTGAGAAAGGAGCAATGGTGACACATCATGCATCCAAACAAAATCATGCGCATGCACTAAGGGAATATGTACATTGGATGCGGATTATTAAAATGCATCACACAAACAATAAATCACACGCGGAAATTAACACAAATGCACAACAAAAATGGAGGTGTATACGGCTCGGATGCGCAGCATCACGACAGCGGGATTAAAATCCGAAGGGAAAAACAAGGCTTAGGGGGGGATTTAAAACCCCAGGAGGGGGGGGAGAACAAGGGGCTTAGGGGGGGGATTTAAAACCCCGGGAGGGGGGGGAGAACAAGGGGCTTAGGGGGGGATTTAAAACCCCGGGAGGGGGGGGGAGAACCAGGGGCTTGTGCACTTTTGTACTAATATTGTCCTAGTACCTATGTAGGCACTTGTGCACTTTTGTCCATACATCCTCACCCACTCTAAGTCCAATACTCATAAACCTTGCATCTAACTGCATCTAGAAAACCTATGTGCACTTGAGTGCAATAAGCTATACTTGCATTGTCACATATTGATATTGACACTAACACTGGCATGCATATGTGCATGCATGCCTACACTTGTCTGCAGTTGTGACAGTTCCCTTGGTCCCTTAATTTTACTGCATGTAATTCTACACTAGCCTAGTCATTGTGCACTTGTGTGCATTACATACACTTAAGCACACTAATGTGCACTTGAGAGCATGTGAGTGCACTTAGGTGCACTTAAGTCCACTTAAGTACACTTGTGTGCACTACTTACACTTAAATGCACCAATGTGCACTTGAGTGCACTTAGACGCAGTTACACTTAATCACACTGATGTGCACTTGAGAGCACTTGACTACACTTAAGCACACTGATGTGCACTTGATTGCACTTAGGCACAGTTACACTTAAGAACACTGATGTGCACTTGAGAGCACTTGACTACACTTATGCGCATGTAAGCACACTTGTGTGCACTACATACACTTGTGTGTAGTACGTGTACTTAAGCACATTGGTGTGCACTTGAGAGCACTTAAGTGTAATTAGGCACACTTTCACTTAGAAATACATGTACTTGCACTCCTGTGCACTTACATGCACTTCTGTATACTTGTGTGCATTTGAGTACACTTAAACTTGCACTTGCACTCACACATGCACTTATACTTGCACATAGTAGTTCACTATAGTGCACTACAACTTAGAGCTACAAATCAAATTAGACATAAATTTCATTGTACTTATGCATAGTGTATGTGCATCATGCACTAAGTATAGCTCGAGAGCCTTGATGGAAAGGTCACTAGAGACTTGACTATTGCTGATGGTCTTCCTAACTATCAATGGCTCATACTGTTCAATATATGATTTTGAGAGAATGCCAAGATATACCTAAACCATCTACAACTTGGATTTTTTGAAGGATTGTATATTGCTTTTCCACAATATATATCAATTGTATGGAGAGATTATGGCAAAGTTTACAAGGTGCTACACATTTGAGAGATGTAGTGTTGCAAAAAAGACCCATCATCACATAAAATTGCATGAGAAAAGTTTTTGAAAAAATGTGCTAAACATGTACAAAAGCAAGCTTGGAGAACTAGAAAGGAAGTTGGAGGAGGGCTAATTATGTATATTAGGATACCCTGCTTGGGTAGTGTGGGAGCTTTCGCTCAACCGCCAAGACCCACGGACCGCTTATTGTTTCAAGCGTTCCAAGCCGCCGGAGCACTAACGGCTACCTCTCACATAGCCGATGCACCATCCATATCTATGGGTGTAGTGAGCTTACCTCCATGCCAATCGAGTTACCTCCTATCCCGCGCACTCCAGTAGCTCCACGATCCAAGTGCAAGCTTCAAGCAAGCTCCATCCTCAAGCTCCAAGCTCCAAGCTCCAAGCTCCATAGCCACGAGCAAGAGAAGAGAAGAGAAGAGAAGAAGAGGGAGAAGATGGAGAGCTTCTCCTCCTCGGTCCCTCACCCTCATACACTCACTCCCTCACACTCTCACACTCCCTCTCTCAAGCACAAGCTCAAGCAAGCAAGAAGAAGAAGAAGAAGAAGAAGAAGAAGAAGAAGAAGAAGAAGAAGAAGAGGAGACCCACTTTTGGCCACACACAAGAATGAGCTTCTCATTCACTTTTCAACTTTATATACAAAACCCTAAATCCCTTTTGGGCGGTCATCCCCTTATCCCCTTTTTTACATGCCCGACTGTGGCCTAGGCCCTTTTTCCCATTGTCCTTCTATCTTCCTAGCTTCCTTCCTACTGCCCATCTACCTTTACAAATTGCATGGGTGAGAGCCCAACGCTCCTTAAATTAAATCATGATGCGCTTGCACTCTTTTACAAAAGTATTGACTTGCGCTTTTTCTTGTGTGCCTTTGTCTTCCGTTTCACTTTGCCTTGGCCTTTGTCTTCTGCTTTAGCTTTTTTAGATTTTCCACCTTGTTCGTCTACCGGTTAACATTACCCCCTCCTAGACGAGTGCCAGTCCCATGGCACTCACCGTCATAGGTAGCAGGCTTTGGCATGCACTGAAGACGTGGGTGAAAGAGACATCAATGGTTGCCGTGGAGGAGTGTTGGTGGTGGTGTGGAGGAAGGTCATTGGGGGCACGTTGGTGGCCTAAGTGGCTGGTGGTAGGGGTGTTGGAGTTGGTTGTAGGGCTATTCTTTGTTGGGGATTGCACTGACGGCCAGCACAAGTATTGGTTTGTTGGGGATTCTGCACATGACGATTTTTGGTGGGCTTGCAGGATGATAAAGGATAAGAATTCAGAGTTGGGTGTCGATGAAGAGCGAACAACACTTTCATTGGAGTCTTCAATACCTCCAATTGAAAACCTCTCATAGGTGGTCTCTCCCTAGGGGTAGTGCTAGTTTTCTCTATCGTGCACAAGACATAGTTCAATTAGTTTGGGAGACAGGTCGAACTCTAAGCAAGCTGAGAGTATTGTCCTGCACTTGAGGATCCAAACTGTGTATATATTTCGGTGCAGATATTATGTGAGTACTTGTGCATACTTAGATATTACGTAGTTAGAAGACTGCGGGCTGGTTTCTCATAACAAGATGTGGATGAAGCAAAGTTGTCCATGTTGAGAAGAAGTACATGTGAAGGTGTATGAGACATCCTTTGCATTGTGACTACACGACATAGCATAATTGAACACAAGGACACCGCACTTTCGGTAGCTGGGAGCTATTGGACTTGCTTGATGAGGACGGTGTACTTTTCATGGCCATTCGTTCGGTGCTTACCACAATTTGATTGCAATGGTATTAAGGCCGAGTACAAGAGGAAATCGTGCAAATGGGTCAGGGTGATAGGTCTAACCATAGGCAAGACAAGCTCCCTAGGTATGTCCTGCCCTTGATGTGCCCTAAACAATTGTGGGTGATGCTAAAGGGCTAGGGGACTAGGGACAGAGCCAGCCAACCAAGGTCACTGGACGTGCCTAATTTGAGGACCCTTAGGTGCTGTGCTGTGATCGTGGGTGCTTCATATCTTTTTTTTCTTTTCTTTTTTCTGGTTTTCTTTTTCTTGTACTTTTTTTTTCTCTTTCTCTTCTCTTTTCTCCTTTTTTTTTTGGACTTACCTGAGTACAACCATTGCAATATGTTGAGGCTATCAACCTTTCAATGGGTTGGAAAATGTCAATCTTCGAAGGCTCAGGAAATGGATATTATAGTGATGATTGTGCCCTAGCCTCGTTGTTAGAGAAGCAGTTGTTGAGATGGGGAGATACACTTGAGATATTGCAAACCTCTTTGCAACACGCGATGTCAGTACAATTGAGGTAACAATTGGCGTGAGCCAACTGTAGAGCTTGACCCAGAAAGAGAGCATAACCCATGACTATGCTTTGGGCCATGCGATATGGGTGGTCGGCAAGGGTGATTTTCCCTTTCGGCAACGTGGCTTTGTCACGGCTCTTTGTGGGGTCGATGGTCTTGCGGTGACTTGGGCATTGAACACTATCGCACAAAGACCTGTATAATCCTGCATCCACTTGTCACTTCATGAGAGTACATGCACGGTATATGCCGCAACTATAATAAACCAGTGCAACGCAAGGAGACATCACTTATCTGAATTCCATGGTGTTGACTTAGATACTTATCACCTACGCTTGATTAGCTTTTTCTTTTGCTAAAGACGTGAAATATATTAAACGCAAATATGAAAAGGTTGTACAATCGGGGAACATGTCAACACTTAACCATTTAAAGATAAAAAGTCATGGCCAGGTAGCATTTGATAAGCCTTTTACCTATGAGGTTGGGTAGGGGAGATGTCGCTCGGGACTTGAATGGTGTAGTCCCTAGCCGCAACTATTTCCAGAATACTTTTGAATGCTTGTCTCGAGTTTCCCTCTCCTCTTTCGAGCAGCTAATACCCGAGCATCTGTTGGGGGCCCGCACGACCAGTGTTGCCACACCCTGTGTGCTCCCTTGAGCTTTTATTTCCCTGGCCTTGGGATTTTTTGGCCTACGTTCGGGGCGGTGTTGCTTGGGGCATCATTTCTTTGCATACCTTTTAAGAGTAGGTACGTAGCGTTTCGGCAGAGGAGCTTGTGCTACATGCTTCCTTCGACGGCGAATAACGTCCTTGCAAGATAGCTGCATTGGGTGCTCCATGTCGGCTACTGTAGGGGGACCTGCAATATGCAAACCAAAGATTAGGCCTTGAGGCAAGATAAAACTATTCGCATTGAAGGGATTATACAATGGGTTATCAAGCGCACATGACAAGAAGGGGAGAGATGAGGCATGCATTGTTTGTTGTAGAGGGATGGCCCCTATGATGATGTTCATTTGGCCTCTAGCCATTAGCAGATCTTGGCTTATGCTAAGTTGCATGGATTGACTATCATGGAGTAGGGCAGGGCTCATCCTCGGAAGGATAGACCAAAAGGGGAAAAGGCATATAGAAAGGGATGGTACCCTGTCTACACCATCAGAGATGTTGGTTAGGGCTTCCTATGGCGGTAATGAGGGTTGTATGCCCTCCACCTAGAGACGGGAACGATCACACAACTTCTAAATGTGTGGTGAGAGGAGGACTTGAGGAGCTTAGCCTGTCAATCCCAACCCTTCACACCCTGCGCTTGACTATCATTGCGGGTGTGTATTGATCTTATCTATACAGGGTCACAAAAGTCATTGTTTATTTATATACATATTTACGAATCCATGTCACTTCATGAGGATAAAAACCAATTGTAGAACTCGGGATTGTACTGGAGTGTGGCACATGCATCCAATACTCGTGGTAGCCTTGTTAATAGCATCAGGTATTTTGCAACGTCAAGTATCATGGTACCTTGTCCGAGTCTACTTGCAACATGTAGCTCCTCCTCAGTGAGAACCTTATCAGCCAAAGAGTTCTCTTTGCTAGTTCCAGCTAAGTCCGTACCTCAAATAGCAGTTAGCACTCGAAAGGAAGTTGGTGCCACATAGGTTGGGTCTCTTTGAGATCGCCATTTGGCCAATCGCTCTTCTGAGGCTGTCATGATTTGGGCTCCTAGTTCAGCCATTGCAACACGATTTTCAAACCAACATTTCTCAAATTGACTTTGACCCTCCGATTTTCGCTTTAGTTGTTCTATCTCTAAGAGATTTGGTTGGTAGAGCACATAATTGAATGTCACAGTTAAGCGTAGTTTGTCGGCTTCCTCGTCAAAGGTGAGTCGCATGCGTTCATGTAGGAGCCTGTCATAGTGCGCATTAAGATGTTCTTGCTCTTCCCAGGATAGGGAAAATGGCAAGTATTCTCCAAGCTGCTCCTTAGGGAATGCTCCCATGTCTGCAAGGATGTAGACACATGCGAACACCTTGAGCTTAGCATCAAACTCAGTTAAGCATTCTGCGAAACTTCTATGTTCAACGAGGGCTTGCTCGGTTGCTATCTCATCCAAGGTTCTAGGAGTTTCCCTAGGCTTTAGCATAGCTGGGGGCTTAGGCCTAGATAAGCAAGATTGATCAATGCTAGGATCGCTTACGCTCTCAGGATTTGTGCATTTTTCCTGAGGTTTTGCTGCTATAATGTCATGGTTCTCCTCGGATGTGACTGGTATAGATTTGTCACCCTGTTGTGACAGCATTGTATCTACTCTTGATTGGTCAATGTGAATCTTGTTGTTGGTGGATTGGGTGTTGCAAGCAACCGTTGATGGCAATGGCTGCTTTGATTTTTCAGAGCACGCAGATGTGTCTAAGGTTTATTAGGAGAGACATCAATGGGCTCATTGGTGGATGGAGTCAATGCTTTATTCCTCAGATCTCCAACGCTCTTGGTCTCAATGGTCTTGGGGTCCACAACCACCTGCAACTGTTGTTGTTTTTGCTATTTTCTCCTCTTTTTCTTGGTCAGTGAAGGTGCATCTCTCAACGACTCAGGTCCCTGGACTAGGTCAACCGTTGATGTGCTTGGTTGGGCCTTAGCATTCTCTTTCTCTAGTGTGTCCTCATGGGACATAGCCGTGGCCTGCTGAATAGCCTCGCTAGGTTGTGAGGGTACAACTGCCTCCCTTTTTGGAGAGTCTAG
This sequence comes from Lygodium microphyllum, assembly GCF_053477565.2. Taxonomy (NCBI): domain Eukaryota; kingdom Viridiplantae; phylum Streptophyta; class Polypodiopsida; order Schizaeales; family Lygodiaceae; genus Lygodium; species Lygodium microphyllum. Next base: position 119,599,648 of record NC_141160.1, read on the forward strand.
CTCTTCAACCAATTCCCTTATGTTTAACTCCTCCAACCTAGGCTTTAGGCACTTTGAAAGTGCTAGAGTTGTCAAGGAAGTTGGTTGCGATACCTCCTCCACAGGTGAACTACTAAGGACATGTTCCGCAAGGGGCATTGTCACGACCAGGGGTTGTGACTGCTGTGATCCCTGATTGGAAGTAGTAGCAGCTATTTTAGTGGATTGGCTACTATTAGTAGATTGCAGTGTCAAGTCCCTAGGGTGATCGGAAGTGGTCGTGTATTTTGTTGCCCTTTGAGCATTCACCTGTGTAGATCGAGCATGAGTTGATATAGTCACATTAGGTTGCACATGCATATCCTTGGGCCGAGAGCTACGGATGGTGTCCTGTCCCACCTCTTGGACATTTGGAAGCTTAGATGGAGATAGAGATTGGGATTGAGCAGCCGCCCTTAATGACTGTTGTTGTGCTTCCTTTGTCTATTTGAGAAAAGAGGGTGTAGGAGATCTAGGACTCTTAGGTGGACATGGCACTGGCTGAATGATTTGCTCGAGGATTTTAGACGATTGTGCCATTTTCTTTGTTGAGAAATTAGCCTTCTCATGAGCAGTGTTGTGCCTTTGGTGCTCATTATCCTCTTGGGAAGTCAAAAGCTCCTTGAGCACTAGTGGTCTTTGTGCACGCTCAATGGTTACATATGACATCTGCTTATTAAGCATGCTAGGTTGAGGCTCTTTCTTTTGAATACTCATGTTTGGTTTCTTGCTTTGAGACCTGGAGTTTCTCTTAGATTTCCTCCTATGCTTCGTTGCTTTTGATGCAATCTGGCCTTCAACTGATAGAGGTGGTTTAGCAAGGGGTTTTGGTACCCAAATCCATAGATTGCTTGCATAATCTTGTGCTTTGTTGCTTTTGATGCAATCTGGCCTTCAGTTGATAGAGGTGGTTTAGCAGGGGGTTTTGGTACCCAAATTCATCGGTTACTTGCATAATACCCTTGAGCACGTAGCAACGATTTGGATATCCATCTTAGCGTTGTATTGGCTCTCCATCGATGCCTTTTTCTATAAGGCTTGGCCTTTGTCTCTTGGCCTTCTTGTTTCAGGCATGGCCTCACTCATTGGTTCTTGTTGTTCGACCTGTGCTTGTATCAACTCTTCCAACAAGTCCTTGCTCTCGTTAGTAGGCTTGAGTGTTATGTCAGCACCTTCCTTGCCTTTCCCTCGACACTCGATGAGGTCACCCTTGCCAAAGGTCATGACTATTCTTAGACCCGGTAGTGTCAGGTGTATCCTCGGTGCTACATAGTCGGCCTCACTCTTGGTCGCCCTTTTGAAGGGTCTTCCTAGGAGGGTTTCCTTACCACCGTAATTAGCACTATTTGGAGGAACATGAAATAGGATATGCAAGCTTTCAGTTTCAATTGTCGCAAGGATTTTGCACTTTCCTATGAGTGCTTGTGGGTGTCCCCCATAAGGGCTAAGAGTTGCATTAGTCGATGTGAGCTCTGGTTGGTCTAGTAGGGTCCATGATTCATAGGTTAAGTGATTAAAATCCGCTCCTTCATCAATCAGAGCATTGATAGTGTGTTCTCTTTTCGCAGTGAGTTTGACCCTAAGATAAGCAGGTGGTACTATGTCTTCATCCTTTGGGTATTGGCTTGTAATGCTGATATTGGTTTCGTTGCGGATGAAGAAGATAAATATTTCTTGGCTGACTCAGAAGTCAAGGAGGGGGATTATAGGACAGGAAAACAACTTCTCACATAGTTTTTGGAGGAGGCTCAGTCACAAGAGAGCTAGTTTTCCCTCGAGATAAAGACTACTCAAGCTGCATAGCGTTTAGGAGTGTTGGACATGGGCAGGATCCAAGAGAGAGAAGGAATGCCAAACGTTGGGGGGACAATCCCGCTATAGTCAAGAAGAATGCTAGAAAACAATGAGAATCATCTAGTAGTGAGTGTTCCTTTTGTTCTTAGTGTTAAGTGGTTGCTATTACTATGGCACTTTTCAATTTTGATATGTTTGATTTCTAGCTTCTCATTTGCAAAGATGAGTTCATTAAAAGAGCCGGAGGAAGCAGGTCAGTAGGCAATGCATCCTCATCTTCCTCCAATTTAAAAAAGATCAGAAAGGATTTCGGGTTGGCCAACTATGTGGGACATTTCAATCATAAAAAGGTAACAAGTCATATGTACACATGTACATATACAAACTGAGAGACAAATATCTATATACATTTTATTTGGCAATGTTTCCTTACAAGCATATTTTCTTTTCTTGTTTCTTAACATATCAAAATATTTCATAAGGAGTTCTCTCTAGACAATGTGATGCTACCCCTTTTTGCACTGAAGGTAGTTTCGAGGTATCTGAGTGGCCATCCTGTGGCAACCAATGCTAAGAAGGTGATAGTGGTAGCAAAGCAATTCACTTTGCGAGTTTTTGGTATAGAATATGGATGTCAGGTGCTTCAAATGCCATATTATTTGTCATATGCAGGTCAAGCTATTGCAACGGGGACAACACAACTTGAGGACCTGCATCCATATGGGAAGAGAAGATTCATGAGGGAAAAGAAAAAAAGGCTATGTAGGGGTGCACTGCCGCAACCTAATGAAGGCCCCTCCATGGTGATGCTGATATCGGAGATGGAAGATGAGAATGACCGAGAGCACTTCCCAAAGAGGATGAAGCCGTCATCAAGCCGGCTCTGACACCATAGCTATAATATGTATGGTTGAATGATGTAATGTAGAAACACATTATTCTTTGATTGTTAAAGACATTTGGACAGTGTATTGTGTTGTATCTTCTTTGATATCTTGTGAATTTAAGAAAATGTTTGAATTACATCATCTTTGTATTCCTCAGAGGCAAGTGTTGTTAAACACACCAAAAAAATAGAATTACCAACAGTAAAAGAAAAACGGCACAAAGAACCAATTCTTAACAAAAGGGTTATGTGTTATAAAAGGCCCATCCCTTAAGAAGGCTTGTGTGTTACAAGGTGCAACTTGTTGTATAAATTACATTATGTCGATTAGACCATCTTTGCATTTGAAAATACACCAAAACAATAATGCAACTAATTGTAGAGAGATAATTGATAGGAATTGATCCATAAATTATCAAAGACTTTGTGTGTCACAAAAGATCCATTCTATAACAACAGGTGCATTGCAAAAGATCCCTTAATAGAAGGGTTGTGTGTTACAAGGTACATCTTGCAAGAGAAGCTCAAGTAACAAGGTTGTGTGTTAGAAGACCGGCTCAGGTTGGTAGTACTAAGCTTTGGCCTGAACTCTGCCTTGAAGGTCCTTGCAAATAATCCATGATTCCCTTCTTTTCAATACACGTTTTCTATTGTGTACGAAGTAGAAGTCTTCTGGTAGCATATTAGGTGCCTCATCATTGATGTCTTTGCGAAGTTCAACCAAAGCACATTCCTCTCTTATGCAAGTTATAATGGTCAATAGAGATGAGGCCTCATCTACCACCTCAATGTCTATAGCCTAGTTGGCTCTTGCAAGCTTGCAACCTCCTAGTCCATTGGCACAAGCACTCCATTGATATGGTGATCCGGACAATACCAAAACGATAGTATAAAAGTCTGGGTTGTGATCATGTACTTTGCCACAACTGTATCAAGGACAATGCGACAGTGTACATGTCCCATTGTTTTCATGAACCATTGGCTCTACAATATCTTTGCCAGTAATTCATTGTCCATTCGCATGCAAACTAGCATTGTCTTGGTAATGTTAACATCAAACTCCTAGAACAATTCCACAAAAATGTTGACAGGCATAGATAGCATGAACTTCACTAATTTTGTTGGAATGGTAGCCCGTAATGATCATTGCACATCTTTGTATATCTTGCTTTGTGTGGACTCTACTCCAAAGCAATCAGGCATTGGCCATGCCAATCTATTCTTGTTTGCATTTAAAGGGAGCGCTTGGAGGTACCTTTCATGTGAGACCAGTCTTGAAGTTGGTCACAAAATGATCATAAAAGAAGAGGCCTTCATTTGCAAGGCTCCCCCCAGTCCTTCCCTCATACTGTAACTGTCCAACGTGTCCATGAAGCACATGGATGACTCCTACAATGCACTCAATGGGTTGGCACTCCTCATAGGATGAAGGATAAATGTCTAAAGCAGTGACACACAATATTCTCGCACAGAATACAATAAATGTTTGAAGCGATGACAATAACGATACATAAAAACCAAGAGGGTAAGCCAAATCTACAGTTTGGTCTATGAGATGGAAGCCTTATCTCATATCTAGGTGCCATCACAATCTGATGGTGCATGTAGACGTGTTGCATGAGCACCTCCTTTACAGTTGTTTTGCCCTGTGGAATTTTAAAGTCCACCACACATCCCTTCCATGCCCATTTATAGACACCTCCCTCATGCTTTTGCTTTCCTCATCATGGCTGCATGAGCACCCAAGATCCCTTAGAGAAGAGAACTTTTGTCCATGTAATCCCATCAAGGGTAATGGAAATCAAGATAGAGAAGACAAAAGTTGCCAGGTCTGCGAGGCAAGGGAGTAGCATTGTTTGCGACCACGGCAAAACATCGAGAACTTAGATGATGAGGGTGGGAAGCCATTAGAGATTGACAACAAAGAAAGAGTATAGAGAGCTCTAGAAGGAGGAGAAGGTCTCGATAGCTAGGAGAAGGCGGGGAGTTTTTGAAAAACCTCCCCAAACCTCCCTCCGGAATCTTTCCAAATCTTCTTCTTGTTCGTAGATAATGACATTTAGAGGGTATTATCCTTAAACAAAAAGGGTTTTCGGGTTATTTTTTGCTATTTTGTGAGTATTTTTTGAGAAAATCCAACATAATGTTGGCCTCCATCCTATTGGATGCGCTACTCCTTCTCTCTCCTCTTATTTGCCCTCCTTTTGACCACTAAAATTGTCTAATGTTATGATTGTGAATGAGTGGTTTGAAGAATGATTGAGAGTGATTTGGATGGTTTTTAATAGGTTGCATTGGTTTTGGTTTGAGTTATATGGTTTTTATACTTTCTATAGACCTTTTGTAGTGTACTCTGGAGCTTCTATATGCCTTATGATGTCTTTTGTATGCTTCTATGAGTGTTTAGTTAGATGAATGTTTAGCCTTACGATGTTTTTTCATCTTGAAAAGAGAATAGTGGAAGCTCTTAATATCTCGAAGAAGCAGAAGAAGTAGCTATTGAAGACTTGTCAAGTGAAAACTGAAGTGAGAGTGACATTCATTAGCTCTGAAGGGTCACTGTACTGGCTCTGGTGACTCCTCATATTAGACATACCTCTTAAGATGTGTGCCCACGAGGAAGAGAGGATTATTAAGAGTTATTCTTTATTATTCTCGTGTGCTATTGAGAGGGAGCCTATGCGAGAGAGATATTGTATGAAAGATCATAGTCAATTTGTATGAAGAATTAACCAACCTTGTATCTATATGAGAGAGAGAGAGAGAGAGAGAGAGAGAGAGAGAGAGAGAGAGAGGCTATGAAGACTATGAAATATGAATACTGTGTGATCCATTCCATTCAGGAATGACCATTCCTTTGTGCTCCTTTGATTCTTTGGTGATTTCTATGAAGAATATATTGAAGATTTGTTGCGATAAATTCGTGGGAGATCTTACCGATGATGCTACATGAAGATTTGTTGTTCTTGGTGTTCTTTTTCTTTCTGCGGTTGATTGCAGCATGAAGAACAAGCTTGTTAGTGCGACAAGATAGATTTTCCTGCAGTGATTATCCCGTTTTTGTTGTTTTCTCTAGAGAGCTCCATACACTAAGGATAGTGCACTAGAGGTTATAAGGTGAGGGTTTAGTACGCCATAGTGTACTAGAATCAAGAGTGGAATGCAACTGGTGGCGTGTTAGTGCACTTCAATTATAGGTTGTGTGCAAGTTCACGTACGCTAGTATAGTGAACTAGGCTTAGTGCACTAGGGTAAAGCCGGTGCACTGTGGTGTGTAGGAGTATTAGTGGGTGGGTTTAGTGCAAGTGCACGGTTGTGGTGAACACAAGCGCACACTGCACGTGCCAATGCCCAAGCCTATGTGAGTGTGTGTGCATGTGCATGTACAAGTGCATGAGTACTCAAGTACACACTAGTGCAGTAGGGTATGTGGATGTGCAAAATGCGCTGCAGTGACCTAGACATCCTGCCCCTTTCGTGGTCCTTCTAGCTAGCCATGGCTGTTCTTACATGCAGCCAAAAACCTTAGTCTTGATGAAAAATAGACCCGACACAACCAAATCTTACTCGGTGCGAGCGTGCACACATGCTTTCCAAGCGAGAGTGTTGGAGAATAATGCATTTCTTTCTTCCAACCTATCAAAACGATTTTGAACCCTTAAGCAAAATACGTTCAGATCTGCGAGCTTCCACTATTAATTCTCGTGCGTACGATGACAAACAGCATTTTTTGGCTAAGACGCTCCAACTCATAATTGCCATGGCACGTAATTAGCAGACGACACCGGCGTGTTTGAATGAAGATCCAACAGTACCAGGAAAGCTGAGAACGGAACGGCTTGGCAGCTCGACGAGGACTCCAATGCAATACATCCATCAATCCAGTTGTATATTCCGGCCATCCACCGATCAAGATGTGCGTCGGTACTTCAGCTACGTTGGATCATGCCGCCTCTCGATGCCGACATGATCATCAACCTAGGAAAGCTGGCATTCGATCAGGAATCAATGGCGTCCGCCCGTGGGTAGCTGGGGGACTGGAGGGCGTGATTTGCAGGAACGTGGTCATGAGAGACCCTGGCCGATTGATTCATAAGACTAGCTGGCGTGAGTCTAGTAATAGATAGATGCGGGATGGGAACGCTCTGGTCGGCGCTGTAACGAGAGAGAGAGAGAGAGAGTACTCGGCGCTGTAGTGGATGGACGTTGCCTTGCAAGAAGCATTGGAAGGACGTTTCTCTCCCACATGCAAAACATGTGCAATCCGTTCTCGCTTCCTATACTCGAGAGCGAGCGCGGAGGTACTTTCGGCTGTGACGAGAGCGTGTGAAGCTGTCCAGCCCGACTGCTCGCAACTCTGACTCCCAGGAGGGATGTTCAAGTCCACGCCGATTCCGAGCCAGCAGCATTTTGTTTTTTATATCATCGAGTCAAGTTTGATGTCGAGATGTACTTGGTAGCACCGAGACTTAAGATGGACCAATGCTTCCAAAGTAATTGGTGGCTTCTGAAATTAGGTTTTCTTCAAACCTTACGAGTCACACTAGTCTACCGCTATGACAGGTGTAGTGGTAAATTTGGTTTTCTCTTGTATTTTTCAAACCTTATGAGTCACACTGTAGTGGTATTCTGATAAAAGTAAAACTTTCGCTAATTATGGTGTAACACTGCCCACCTATTCACTATATACGCATACACATGCACACTCTCATAGCCCACCCACATGCACCCTCTTTGGAGCTTTTTATAGCACTGGTGTAATTGGTGGCTTCTGAAATTAGGTTTTCTTCAAACCTTACGAGTCACACTAGTCTACCGCTATGACAGGTGTAGTGGTAAATTTGGTTTTCTCTTGTATTTTTCAAACCTTATGAGTCACACTGTAGTGGTATTCTGATAAAAGTAAAACTTTCGCTAATTATGGTGTAACACTGCCCACCTATTCACTATATACGCATACACATGCACACTCTCATAGCCCACCCACATGCACCCTCTTTGGAGCTTTTTATAGCACTGGTGTTTTGGATAGTTCCATCTCAACATTCTCAAATGCCACTCCACATGGTTTAGTCCATTTCAAAAAGGGATGTGTGCCAAGAGATTCATCAAAGGTAATGAAAGTTGGCCAATACATTCATGAATAGATGGTAATAGCCCACAGATGAGACAAAGCTGTGAACCTCTCTAGGAACTGTTGGATGGGCTCATGGCCATAATTACTAGTTAGTGACAATGCTAGCCGCACTCACCACATGACCAAGCAATAAGCCGTAAGCGATTTCGAAATACACACCTTTGAGAATTTAATGCTTTATAGTACTCGCGACAATGCTCGAAGCACTTGCGTAGGACAATGAGTTGTTTATCACAGGTTATGGTAGCCCCCAGATCATCTGTAAAAATCTTAAGTTCTTCAAGGGAGATATTGGCAAACGTCTTATGAGCTATTCTTTGCCAAGACCTAGGAGCATTACATAGACCAAAAGCCATGGCATGAGACACAAAGGTACCAAAGACTATAAATGAATGAGATTTTCAATTTATCCTCCTGAGCTATGGCCATTTGATTATAGCTTGTAAAGCAATCCATAAAGGAGTACATTTCTAGCCTTGCCAAATGATCTAAAATCTGGTCAATAAAGGGCAAAGGGTAGTAGTCCTTTATTTTCTGCTTGTTCAACTCCTTAAAATCTACGCATAGCTGGATTTGATTATTCTTCTTCTTCCTTATCACAATTGGTAAATAGCATTCAATATATTCAATAGGAAAGATGAGACCTTCCTTCCTTAACTGCATCAATTCCTCAAAAAGAGGCTCTTTTAGCTCAAAAGGCGTTCATCTAACCTTATGTCTTACTAGCTTACTACCTTCTTTCAATGGGATTGTGTGTAGAAGGGGGAGCCCCTTCAATTCATCATAGCTCTATGCAAATATATCCCTAAACTCTTGTATGAGTGATACATAGTTTGCATGCTCATCAATAGACAAAATAGTACCGAGTTTGATGGGACGTGGATCATTAGGAGTTCCAAGATTCCACTTTATTACATTGGCATCATGTATCTAATATTTTGCCCTATCGGCTCATTTAAACACACTTGATAGAGTTCCTCCATTGTGGAACCCTCATTAGACTCACCGGAGTTCAAAGTTCCAATGAGACAGTGTCCTCAAAGTGCATCCCATTTTGTAGTGGGAGGGGGTGTCCTTTCATTCAGAGGGTGCTCAAGGTAAATATAAAAAATTGTTCTCCTCAACCTATGACCAAAGATCCAACTGACCAGCTGGAATATCTACTAAGCAATCATAGTGTAATATCCACAGCTGCCCTAGTAGTAACTAATGGCTTGGTTTCCCAACAAATCGAATAATATGAAAATCAAGAATGCACTCAATACGTGCTAATATTACATGTACTTGAGATACTATTCCTTTTGACTGTCTTAAATTGTCATCAACCATTTTTAGGATAGTTGTAATATCGTTTTGAATGGGTACACCAAACCTCTCTAGTAAGTCCATACTCATGATATTTACAGATGAGCCCAAGTCTACCACAGCACTTTCTATCAAGATGCCATCAACATATGCCTCCACCCTAGGGCAGTGTTTCTCCATATGTTCCCACCATTCACTGCCCACTTGATTGACACTAGCAAGTTCTACAACATAACCTGTTCTTAGGATTTTCTTAAACTCCTTAATGAATGTTAGGTGACAACTGTATTAATTGTAGCAAGTTCACATTTGGCTTGACTTCACATAGAGCATTTGCTAGATCCAACTCGTGGAAGTTTACAACAACCCTTTTTTCTTATCACACCATCCTCTCTTGCGGCTTTCTAACAATATCAAAAACCTCCTTTGCTTTTGACTTATGCTTGCTCCTAACCATTGGCTCCTCCAAAACACTTTTAGATCTAAGAGAACCCGTATGGGTATTGGCATTTGCAACCTTCTTGTCAACCATGATAGACTTAGGGTTAGATTTGTTTATGCTAATATCATTTTCCTCAACCTCTCTCATTTTCTGGCCCCTTTAGTAACCACTCTTACATTGTTAGAGGCTGAGTTCCAATCAATTGGAAGCGCCTCTACCAGACTAACCCCACCGAGAACTTCTTCTAGGGTGTCTTTTCCCCTTTGCAAGATTTTCTTAGGGACCTCCCCTCAAGGATTCACATCATTTGAACAATGATTCACTAGGTCAGGTTGTTGACTACCTTGTTGGAGTCAACTAACTCTACTCCAACATGTATTGGCCATATGTTTTGACTTCCCACATATATCGCACTTCACATGAGGGAAATTCTGTGGGAGGTGCTGACCACCACACCACTTACAACCAAATCTTGATGGACATCCTGTTTAGAATGTGGACTTTCTATTAAGTTTTGATGCTTCTTCAGGAAGTTTATGTCTACGACTATTTGTCTATATTGTTCAGTTATCATGTCATTATAATGCTTCATCATGTCCTTAATTTCCCCAATAACATTTGATGCACTAGAATCATAACTGTGATCATCCACTTGGCATCCCAATGCCTTAACCATCTGGTTAGGTATTGGGGGCTAGCTAGTTGGCATTACATTGGGGTTCATCATTTGGCTTGCTCTCAAGGAAGATGGCTCTAATACTAGTTGAAGGGAGTGAGCCCTGAAGAAGTGGAAGCAGGCAACATAAGTAAGAGCTATGGTGAAATGAGAGAGAGAGAGAGAGAGAGAGAGAGAGAGAGAGAGAGAGAGAGAGAGAGTGTGTGTGTGTGTGTGTGTGTGTTGAATGTTGAAATGACTAGATTCCGTGAGCATTGGGGACACCTAGAGCAATGTTTTGACAGATGCTGAGAGTATGGAATCTCTCTCAACTGCGACAAATGTGTCTTTAGTGTCTCATTAGGAGTTCTTCTGGGCTATATTGAAAGGTGAGAAGGATTGAAGCTTACACACGAGAGCTATGGCGGGAGAGCAAGAGCAAGAAAGAGAGAGACAAGAAATGGGAACTCCAACAACCGCAATGTTTGGACGGGCCTTCCTTTATTCAAACTGTCACTAAAAGAATAAAGAATAAGTAACTATGACGGGCGCCAGTCACTTGCAGTGTGCAATGGCGGGTACTATCAGTGTGGTAATACACGGGCAGCTAGGCAGAGATGCCTTTATTCCCAAAAACCTCCCACTTAAAGGAAAATCTTCCCTAGTGAGAGAGAAAAAAGAAAAGACAGTACAAACATGTACACTTGTACAACAGGATGAGGAAAAAGACGTCATCTCATCCAATGCCTATCAATCTCTTGAGGAAGGCAAAGCACTCGATAGTGAGGCTTTAGTCTGCAGGATTGTGCTCAATCGGAATCTTGATAAGGTCAACAGAATTTTCTCAACGACCTCGTGAATGAAGTGATACCTCACCTCAATATGTTTCGTCTTCGCATGGAAGACCGGTGGATTCTTGGCAAAATGAATGGCACTCATAGAATCCGAATGCAGTGTAGGCATAACATCTATCATACAAAGGTTTGTAATCAAACGGCCTAACCAGATAGCCTCCTTGCAAGCCTCTGTGGATGCAATATACTTGGCCTCTTTAGTAGAAAGGGCCGTACATTTCTGCGCCATGGACATCCAAGAGATAGCCCCTCCAGCATAAGTAAACACATAGCCAGAAGTGGACTTCCTACTATCTGCATAATCAGAGTCAGTGTACCCCACAACTCCTGTATCCTGGCTACCATAACAAAGACACATATCTACTATGCCTTTGAGGTACCTCATGATACCCTCCACGGCATCCCAATGTTTCTTGCCAGGTGTAGCCATATAGCGTGCCAAAATCCCAATTGCAAAAGAAATATCTGGACGGCTGGCTATCATGGCATACATAAGATTGCCCACGGCTGATGCATAGGGAATCTTGGCCATCTCAACCCTCTGCTCATATGTCTACGGACAATCGGCCTGTGAAACATGCACATGAGAAGGTAATGAATAGCCAATAGGCTTAACATCCTGCATGTGGAAGCGCTCAAGGACATTCTGTACGTACTTCCTCTATGACAGATAGAGGAGTCCCTGAGATCTATCGCGCGTGATGCGCATACCAAGTATATGAGAGGCATGTCCCAGATCTTTCATCTCAAAGTTATTTTTGAGCTGAGCCTTAAGAGCATCAAGCTCCTGATGAGCTGTCCCTGCTAAAAGCATGTCATCCACATAGAGTACCAAAATCAGTAAAGAATCGTCACAAGCTTTCTTCATGTACAAGCACGGATCCATAGCATTGCGGCTGTAGCCCTGTGACTGCATGAATGCATCAAACTTATGGTACCATTCCCTAACTGCCTGCTTTAAGCCATATAGACTCTTTTTTAGCTTGGACATTAGTATTCCTTGCCAAGGTCTGCAAAGCCCTTAGGTTGCTCCATGTAAATCTGATCATGCAAATCCCCATGTAGAAAAGCTGTCTTGACATCCATCTAGTACAAGTCCAGGTCAAGCTGTGCAACCAAGGCCAAGACTAAGCATAGGGTGGTCATCTTGACCATAGGAGAAAAGACTTCATCAAAGTCAACACCATGCTCTGGCTTAAAACCCTTAGCAACCAATCGAGCCTTGTATGCTGGCTTGGGGTGTCCAGGGGTACTTTTCAGCTTGTACACCCACTTGCATGGCAAAGCCTTCTTACCTTGAGGCAAGGAAACCAAATCCCACCAAGTCTTATTCTTATGCAATGAGTTAATCTCAAACTGCATAGCTCTCTCCCAGGAGTGACAATAACCCCTGCCCATAGCCTCATTATAAGTAAGAGTCTCTCCTGCATCTATAAGCAGTACATAATCCATAGAGGGTGCAAAACGGTCAGGAGGTCATCTATCTCTAGTAGAACACCTCAACCCAGGCTCTGCTACCTAACTGGCATCTTGTCTAGCATCAGCATGTCTAGCATCTAGGCCATGAGCAACAGGTGATGCTGCACGCTGTCTAGCTGCCCATGGAGTGGGATAAACAGGAGCAGGGGGCTCCTCCTGAAAGATAACTTTGTGTACTTCAACCACTTTTTCAGGTGTTGCATATGCATTTTTTCCTTATGAAAGATGACATCATGGCTCCAGATCACTTTCCACACTTGCGGATCCCATAGACAGTAACCCATCTCTCCTACATCTCCATTTTCAATGAAAATGCATTTGACACTCTTAGGATCTAGCTTATTGTATTTGTCCTTGGGTACATGACAAAATGCCTCACAGCAGCCAAAGACACGCAAATGATCATAAGAGGGGGGTTTGCCTGCCCATACCTCCTCTGCAACCTGAAAGTCAATGCCATTGCTAGGCGACCTATTAATGAGATGCACTGTAGTAGTAACTGCCTCAGCCCAAAAGTGCTGCGGTAAGCCAGCCTGGCTAAGCATGCTACGGACCCTTTCCTGAATGGTCATATTCATGCGTTCAGCCATATCATTCTGGGGGGCGCAAGGGGTGGTCAACTGACGCTTAATACCCCGCTCATCACAAAACTGCTCAAAAGCACGTGATACATACTCACCCCCATTATTTAATCTTAGGCATTTTAGCCTTTTCCCAGACTGGTTTTCTGCCAATGCAAGCCAATGCTGAAACGTGTCTAAGACATTAGATTTTCTCTTTATGGGATAAGCCCAAATCTTACGTGAGTAATCATCTATGAAAGTAACAAAGTACTTTGCCCCACCAAGTGACTGATAGGGCATGGATCCATATACATTTGAGTGCACAAGAGCCAGGGACTCACCCATGCATTTCTTACCAGACTTTTTATGTGTATTTCTAGTCTGCATGCCATACAAACAATGATCACAAGAATCAAAATGCGAAGAGTCAAAAGGTAGAAGATACTACAAATCACGGATCATTTTCATTCCTTTAAGAGGCATATGCCCCAAACAAGCATGCCAAAGGGATACATGGGGAATAGAACCCACAGACAAAATATGATCCAATGTAGCTCCATATACAAGTAAGAGATAGAGGCTGCAAGACTTGGCACCTCTTGCAAGTACAAGCTTGCCACGAGTAATCTTCCATGTAGAGTCTCCAAAAGACACAAAATACCCTGCATCATCAAGCTGTGTAGGTGACATAAGGCTACGTGTCAACGCAGGTATATGGCGTACATCATGTAAAACAAAAGAGCTACTAGTAGGAAACTGCAGCCTAACATCTCCAATGCCCACAATGTCAAGAGACCTGTCATCACCAAGACACATAGAACTAGACATGGTACAATAGGTATGAAACCAATCTCAACAGGGTGTCACATGAAAGGATGCACCCGAATCCAAGAGCCAGCACTGCGCATACATGGAATGTATCTCCAAAGTCTGTAAGACATCACATGCACAAGTTGCAAGTATGTAATCATCATCTGAATTAGTGGCTTGCATGACATTAACATCTTCACACTGGAATTTGCAAGTGTACAATACTGCACTCAGAAGACTTTTCCTGCACTTTTTCTTTTCTCTTTTTCTTGCTCTTATCATCGTGCATTTTATGGCACTACGGCCTAATATGTACTTATTTCCCACAATAATGACATGTAAGATCAGTTTTCCATCCACGGGACTTATTGCAACCACGTGACTTGGACCTGGACTTCTGAGAGTCCCTGCCCTTATGATCATTATCATGCCTGCCATGTCTGCCAACTCTAACAGTCAATGTATGTGAAGAGTGGGAAGCATCATTGTTTCTCATGTTGATTTCCTCAGTCAATAAAGCACTCTCAACATCTTTGATTTTCAGCCCATCAAGCTTATTCGTGCATATGGCAATACGGAATACATCCCATGATTCGGGAAGGGTGCCAAGAAGAAATAACGGGTGTAAGTTATCGTTGAACTCAATACCCTGTGACAACAAATTCTTCATGATTGCATGAAATTGACTGAAATGAGATGATAGGGATGACCCCTTCTTCATGCGAAGGTCCATTAACTGCGTTAGTCAATACATCTGTGACGCAAGACTCTACTGTGCATAGAGCTCCTGAATCTTCTCCCATAAATTCCATGCATTCTTATTCTCATCTTCAACAACATTATGATGGACCTCTTCTGAGAGTGGCAAAATAATGGTAGACTTGTATAGCTCATCAACTTCCATCCAAACATCATCATTCATATCCTCATGTTTGACACCTTTGAAATGCAAGGGTTTAATTTGCAACTTTTGCACCAAAACCTGCCATATTTGGGACTTCCAATACCCATACTTGGTACCATATGAAGAGCACCCTGCCACGGCACCATGAGAACCACGAACCGGCCAAGAGAGGCTGCAAATACATTTGCTGGCCACAAAAACTTGCAAGAAAACTCTCCTTCTCACCAAGAATCCATACTCTCCAAACACACAAGAGGAATGCACACAAGAAATTGAACAATTCTTCCATCCTCACCCTCTTCCTCTTCCTCTTCCTCACTCTCCATTAGATTTGACAAAGGAGCACAAGAGAGAAAAGCAAGAACAAGAAAGATGAGAGTTGTGCTAAAATGAGAGAGGGAGAAATGAACCGTGAGAGGAGAAGATAAAGGAAGAGAGAGGGTGTAACCACCTCAACCTCCCACCTCCCCAAATCCCACGGCTGCAACCACCTCCTTTTCCCTTCTTGAATTATGAAATTCAAATTTGCATACATTGGCTAAGGTCTAAGGACCTTTCAATTTTTGGAATGAGACAAAAGGTATTGACCTTTCCTTTTCCTTTCAACATTTTTTAATGTGAGCCTTTTGGACTACACATTTTACATTGTTTCATATTTGATTTTTGACAAAGGGGTACATTTGCAAAGTATCAAATAAACAAAAGTTGTTTCCATGTGAGCACATTTTTGTGCCTTTATTTGCACTGATTTTCTGGTTATCATTCCCTCCCACACTTAAGTGTAAAGCGTCCCCGCGAACAAATTGGAGAAGAATCACAATCAGCTCTTTAAAAAAACTTCATCTTCAATCTTCGATTGTCAATCTTCATTTCTTTTCTTCAATCTTCTTTGAATTGGATCTCGAAATTGCCATGGGATAGAAAAGGAAAAAGCACACAAAAATGCACACACAACTAGGACGTTTAGCCTAGGTCACAAACACTCCACAAGAAAATTTCACCAAGCACACAAAACATAGGGCTCTTATTCAACTTGCACGCAAAGTTAACATCACACCCAAGATAGGTTGAAACACAACCACGTCATGAAGCTCATTAAAACCCAAAAAGATATAACCATCCAGCATCCCTCACAAAAGATATGGCAATTATGCACTCCACCCAGAAAAATATATTGTAGAAAGAAAAGAAAGGTAAGTCTTATGAAAAACAAAAAATGAAAATTGACCAAAAGAAAACTTAAGGAGATTCAATGTGTGTAATGGATGACAGTCTTGGTAAAAGAAGGGTTGAATTGAGGGTAAGACAAAGATAAGCATATGAACCCCCAAAGAAGGTATTTATCTAAAAGTAGAATAATCAAGGCCTAATTTTTTTAATGGTTTTCTTAAGGTGGATAAAGGAGACGCATATAACTGCCGCGTGGAGATAAGAGGAGGGGAAGATAAGGCAAATGATTTCGACTGTGTGCTGTTGATTCGATAGTATGATTTTCTTTACACCTCTATAGTGTTCTCAGGGGATTCCAAGGTCCATGAATGCAGCCAGCATGAGCTCTAAACTATGGACAAGCAAGAAGCTTTGCATGGGCAAGACACGCTTCCCCCTCGTCTGTCTCTCCTCGCCCGCACATTTGGCATCCGCAAAATCTGCACCAAGACATTACTCTATCCTTCCCACACACAAAATCCGGCCTGAAGTAGCTTGTCAATCATGGCGTCGCAGCCTGGCTCTAATCGTGCATTGCGGCCACGGCGGAAGTGCTTTTCCCCATGGAGCTTCCCTCCTTGTCACTTTGATCTTGACCTCTCCTCCACCAAACTTCTCGGCAGCACCAGATTTAAGGCCGCCACATCTATCTATTATGTCTGATCCTTTCTTCCAGCTCCTCAAAGAGTCCTGCATAACTCCGTAGCAAGATAGCACACGCAAGAAGATGACGAAGGAAGCGGAAGGAGGTAAGTATTATGGCGAGGCTGTGAGGTGCCAAATGGTTGATGGGCGGATGGATTAATGATGCTCAGCCATAAAAATTATAACACTTCTTGATCTTCCCACCATCTCCAAGCACTGTTTCAGACCTTTTCTCATTTTGAGCACAAGCATCCTTGAATGACCCTTTCTCTTCTAGTCTCTTTCAATCCATAAGCTCTATCAAATTTGAAAACACTATAACTTAAGAAATGAGATTGCAAACCCTTTCACTGTGCAGATTTTGTAGCCACCTCTTTTCCCGGCCAGTGCACCAAATGAAGAGCACCCTGCCACGGCACCATGAGAACCACGAACCGGCCAAGAGAGGCTGCAAATACATTTGCTGGCCACAAAAACCTGCAAGAAAACTCTCCTTCTCACCAAGAATCCATACTCTCCAAACACACAAGAGGAATGCACACAAGAAATTGAACAATTCTTCCATCCTCACCCTCTTCCTCTTCCTCACTCTCCATTAGATTTGACAAAGGAGCACAAGAGAGAAAAGCAAGAACAAGAAAGATGAGAGTTGTGCCAAAATGAGAGAGGGAGAAATGAACCGTGAGAGGAGAAGATAAAGGAAGAGAGAGGGTGTAACCACCTCAACCTCCCACCTCCCCAAATCCCACGGCTGCAACCACCTCCTTTTCCTTTCTTGAATTATGAAATTCAAATTTGCATACATTGGCTAAGGTCTAAGGACCTTTCAATTTTTGGAATGAGACAAAAGGTATTGACCTTTCCTTTTCCTTTCAACATTTTTTAATGTGAGCCTTTTGGACTACACATTTTACATTGCTTCATATTTGATTTTTGACAAAGGGGTACATTTGCAAAGTATCAAATAAACAAAAGTTGTTTCCATGTGAGCACATTTTTCTGCCTTTATTTGCACTGATTTTCTGGTTATCACCATCCAACTTGGCAATGTTAAAGAGAGCTATGTCTTTCAGATGACCAGCCATACTGTCCCAAATCAATGCAAAAAGGCAAAATTGCAGGTTGTTGTAATTAGCAGAAAATGCACTAAAACCACTCCTAAAACTGGTTGAAAGAGTGGATTTTACCAAGAGAAGCACTTGTCCACCAAATATGACCAAGATAACATCAAATAGTAAGCATTACCCTCAGAGAAGTGCTCAAAATCTACAAATTTCAGCTCGCTGTAATAAATGATAGATTTCAATAAATGGAGGCGGTGTGACATCCATATATAGAATCCATAGACATCAAGTATATCCCAAAATAAAATTTGGAAAGCCAATAAATCTCCAAAATATGCTCCAGACAATCGAATGTCAAGCCCAAGTAAAGCTCCAATAGAATCCAAACTCAAACAATGTAACTGACATAGGTAGATGACATGAGCATAAGTGCATGTCCAAAGCGGTCAAGCATAGACCGATGAGTGCCAAGATACATCCAAGATGAATATCCAAATGCTATGGAAAGCACAACTCAATCTCAACCAATGATTAAGAAGCAATATCGAACTCTTTTCCAATCCTCGATGGTCAATACATCAATGTACATCTCCAAGACATGACTCGAATAGCATAGGCATAAGCATACATGAGTAGAATAGCTTCAACCCAACTGTTTACAACAGACATTCATTGCTCTAGAATGAGTATTTCAGGCCTCAAATCAGTAGCAAAATGATGGCAATCCATTAACATAGCATCTCCATACATGTAGACATCATCCGAGCATCAATATGCATCAAGTGATCAATCTCGATAAGCATAGACTTCAAGAGATAAGGGCTGCCCTGTTTTGGCCAGATCTAGGACTATTCAAAATATTCAATGGCTGAGCTAAATTAGCTCCAAAAAAAATCACATAAGAGGCATAACATCCACAAGTGATCCGGTATCAATAGACATCAGTAGAAGCATCACAGAAGCCATAGGCATATAAATGCATGTTGTCTCAGACCTGAAATCTATTGCAAAATATTCTCTCATCAAAATTTGGCAAATTCGACATCACCATCGCATCCGGAGCTTTCCAAAACCCCAACTTAGACTCTTACCTTGCCTGAATTTGGTTTTGAATGCTTGAGATATGACAAAAAGAGTGATTTTTGAGTCATTTTTACAAACAGGTGCAAATACAACGTGAGCATATTGCTATACTTGAGGGGCCAAATCAAGGTGGGTAGGGGCTAAGCAAGAGCCCAATGAAGGCCTACAATAGGCCTACATAATCCTAGGACAAGTCCAAGAAAGAGGTGAAGAGAACAAGCTTCAATGATGGAAGTTATGGCTACCTCTTCATGAAACCCTGCTGTTTATGTCAAAGAATGGCTGAGAACTGAGTGAGAAACAAGCTCACATACCTCGTGTAGATGCTGGGGAAGGCTAGGAAGCGCTAGCAAGGGACCTAATCTGATACTAGTTGAAAGGTGAAAAGGATCAAAGCTTGCACGTGAGAGCTATGGCAGGAGAGCAAGAGCAAGAAAGAGAGAGACAAGAAATGGAAACTTCAACAGCCAAAATGTGTGACCGGGCCTTCCTTTATTCAAACTGTCACTAAAAGAATAAAGAATAAGTGACAATGACGGGTGCTTGCCACCTGCAATGTGCAATGGCGGGTACTATCAGTGTAGTAATATATGGGCGGTTAGGCGGAGGCACCTTTACCCCCAACACATATTGTCTCTACACAAGGGATCGCAACAGACCCGACGAAGATTGCTGCCTTGACAGCACCAACAAACCTCAAGCAATTGAGAGGATTTCTTGGCCATGTGGGCTACTACAAAAGATTTATTGCACATTTTGCAACCCAGGAAACCCCTCTACACAAGCTCCTAAGGAAAGATACAGATTTCCTTTTGATCAATGATTGCAAAGAAGCCTTCAATACCCTGAAACAGTACCTCATCAAAGCACCTATCTTGCAGTCTCCTGACTAGACGAAGGATTTTCATGTGCACACAAATGCATCAGTTGAAGGGCTAGGTGCTATCTTGTGCCAAAAGGGCCCCTCTAAATTAGATCAACCAATCTATTATGCAAGTCGAAAAGTAACCGACCGAGAGCGAAACTACACAGTGACAGAGCTTGAGTGCTTAGAAATGGTATTTGCACTAGAGAAGTTTCCACACTATCTATTGTCAAGACATTTCAAGTTCTATGTGGACCATGAAGCCCTGTCCTTCCTGATGAACAAAACAGATGTTAAAGGACGAATGATGAGATGGTTGCTCATGTTCCAAGAGTTCAATTTTGAAGTGGTCACTAAGCTTGGCCGTTCCCAAGTCCCCCACGGGGTCCACTAGGGTTTACTGTATGGTACCACGTGAGTGTAAGGGAGGGGGGTTATTTAAGGGAAGGAATGTACATTTTATAAGGTAAGGTCCCATAGATAGGGGGTAGATATGGGGTATTTTCATATATTTCTTGCACACAGGTGACATCTCCTTATTACTACTAGTGAATCCCCCGTGCCATGTCCTAGCCAATCATCTATCTCACGGATCCCTCAAACTGCAGAAGAAGAACAGGATGATCCAGACATTCCTGATACTTCCTTGTTTCTAGTCGACACAATTACTCTATGGTACGCAGACATAGCCAACCTCTTGGCAACCCTACAGTATCCTCCTGGCATCTGAAGCCGTGAGAAGAAGAAGCTTCTATTGGAATTAGCCCCCTACACCTTGCTAGGCGGTGCACTGTACAAGAAGGGAAAGGATGAAGTCTTGCGAAGATGTGTTGCAGGAGACGAGATCGGGATTATTCTTAAGGCTTGTCATGACGAGCCATATGGTGGACACTTTGTAGGAGAAGCAACAGCCAGGAAGGCTCAGCTTGCAAGATACTAGTGGCGGACCCTCCATAAGGATGCCTGTGACCACTGCAAGAGATGCAATGCTTGTTAGTGAATGGGAAAACCCACCAAAACAAGTGCCATGCCACTACAGCCTATCCTTCCCCTAAAGCTTTTCGAGAAATGGGGGATTGATTTCATGGGTCCCATGATTGATCTGCCTACCAGACAAAAGCAGAACAGATACATCCTGATATTTATGGATTATATCACAAAATGGTGTGAAGCTAAAGCTCTGAAGCGGGACGATGGTAATAGTATATCCATGTTCATGTACAAGAATATCATCACCCATTTTGGTAGTCCCCTAGAGATTGTAAGTGACCAAGGTACTCATTTCCTTAACAAGATCATGGAAGAGTTGACAGAATTGTATAAGATCCACCATCGCAAGTACACCCCCTATTACCCCAGAGCAACGACCAAGTTGAAGTCACCAATTGCATCCTTTGCTTGATCCTAACAAGGGCGATTGCTGCACATTGTCGCGATCGGGATGATCGACTTACAGAGGCCCTCTGGGCATACAAAACCTCTTATAAGGCAGTTACATGACAAAATCCTTTCCAATTGGTGTATGGCAGAGAAGTCGTCTTCCCTGTTGAGTTGGAGTTGCCCTCTTTGCTAGTGGCAGTTAAAGAATGCCTCTGAGATGATGAGTCTCTCTAGTGCCACCTATTGAATTTGAAATGTTTGAATGAGATTCGGCGGATGGCCTTGTAGTTCATGGAAACCACTCAAGCACGATGCAAGGCCTATCATGATAGCTTCATCAAGCACAAGGAGTTCAAAGAAGGTGATCTTGTCCTGGCCTATGATTCACGATTTGAGAAGTTTCTTGGCAAGCTTCAACAACGTTCGATGGGTCCCTATAAGGTACTTGCTGTCAATCCTAATGACTCTATCCAAGTGCAGGCTGTTGATGCCTCTGATGATCCCTTTCTAATCAATAGCTATCACTTGAAGAATTACTTTCCTCCCTGGGGACCCTAACAATCACAGTGGATGCACCCTTTGCCTTATAGATATTGCACTATCCTTCTCCTCGTGCTCTTGATAACCCTTATGGTCTTCCTCATGAGGCGGCATCGTTCTACTAGCCTCTCCCAGACACCTCCCATACTTACTCTGTTCTCCTTTCATCTAATCCAGCTGTGGCGATGAGGATGGTCTTGCTACATGGTACTTCTACCATTCTCTTTATTAATTTTTTTAAAAAAAGGGAAGAAAAAAGGAAAAAAAACTGAGAGAAAATGAAGCAATTCCTTGTCATAGCAGGCCTCGTTCCAAGACAAGGTGGTAAATACCCTTGGACGGGAAACTGGCTGTGGAAAAGATAGCAACACCCTGTAGTCCAAAACAGTTGAATCACTAGCTGAACCTTTTCAGATGCAACTTTCCAAAGCCACCTCCCTTGGTGCGCTGGATTAGCAGTCTCATTCGAAGGATTGATTCCCTACAACAGACTACCTTTTCCAAAGACGACATGCTCTATAGATAAAATCAAGCTTTGATTTATTGGCTACCTCCTTGGGTATGCCTCTTCATCAATAGATGTAGCAATCTTCATCGACAACCCCTTGAGTGATGTGAGTTTTCATCCTAACCGGATGGGGATGTGAGTATGGTCTGCCCTTTGTATCTATCAGTGAGCATGAGACAAAGGGTGGGGTGAGTGACCAGTCCTTTCCCTTCAATTCAAATGAGAGGTGAGATGTGTGAATGGAGTGTTGCATGCATGGGATGGGCCTCTCAATGCACAAAGCATGATCTATTCCTATGCATTGCACTATAAGGCTCCCTAGCCTTCCTGCTCGCACCGTATGTATGTCGGCACAGGGTGGGATGCCTAGTTGCACCATCAAATGTGCACAAGGCGTACAATAATTCTGCACAAGTGAATGTGAGGATTACATTAATGGGTTTTAGAAATGGGCTACCTTCTGTATCTTTCAATAGAGCGTGAGACAGAAAGTGGGTTGAGTGTGACTAGTGTTTCTCCTCAATCAATTCTGAGAGGTGAGGTTGAGGGATGTTATGAAAATTGGAGTCAAGTATGTTTCCATTTCCCTATGCATACATGGGACAGGTCTCTGCCATCATCATAGGACACGTCACCCTGTTTTGTGCACTGCACTACAAGGCTCCTTGGCCTTCCTCCTTGCACCTATGCCAGATGGGTGGAACGCATGAATGCACCATCAATTGTGCACACTGGCATACTCCTTCCCAATCACTTTCCCCTTATTCAGTTCTAAACTGGCCACGAGTTATGGGATTTTATGCTTATTCATTGAGCGATGGGTGTCATGGGGCAAGTGACTATTCTATCATCCTTTTGAGTGCCAGTTAGCTGAGAGTTCTATTCTTCATCATTGATACTTGAATTGACGGACTTTATCGACAAATCTACCTCCCTGGGTGATGTTGCATGATCCTTGCTATGTTGGCCATGTTCTATGGTGCACCCTAGTCCTTCCTACCGCCCGACGACGGCTTCAATCTTCCTTCATCAACAACGATAGTTCCCTTCAACCATCTATGAAATGGGCAAGTGTTTTGAGCCCTACCTCCTTCTGTTTACCAGTGTCAGTCATGTCTTAAGTGTGCGGACGTCCAAATCCATTGTGTTGTCAGGTCTTAGATCCCTGTTGATTAGTCAACCTTGCCTGATAAGGTTTTAAGTGTGGGGACGTATCCCTGTGCGTTTAATGTGCATACCCCCTGCATATGTCATTACCCAATCATGTGTGTTTACTACGTACTAGTTCTGCCCTAATGGGATCCCATCCTCACCCACCCACCCTCGTACCCCCTGTTGCCAAGGCCGTTTCCCTTGTGGTTACTTTTATTGCGCAAATTTTCCCTTTTATATGTGAATATACCCTACGTTCACCAAACCCCCGATCCAACCTTATAACCATGTTCGTCCTTTCAAATGCCACACTTTTCCTTTTTACATCCCTTGGTTCCACTGTACATATCCGTAATTAATTTTTGTGTGGTTTCGTGCCTTTTTTGCTTACACTTTTGTTCTTTTTCCATGTGAACCTACCCTATTCTCTTCTAAATTCAATTATGTTTGGATAGCCTTGTCCGGCCACCCTTTTTGCACAAATCTCCTTTTTCCTCCGCCATGTTTTGACCTCTTGATTTTTTATTATTAATTTTTATTGGTGTTTTTGAGCTCCATTTTATTGTTTTTTCCATGTGAATGCCTCACCCATCAGAACTGAGTTTTAATGTGACAACCTTGAAGATCATCTATGTCGTGCCATTTTTCCTTTTGACTACCCTCCATTCCGGTGCACGAATCATTCAATATTAAATTTCGAATCCCTTTTCAGGTACGATTTTTGGGTTTTTTTCCATGTGAACGGGGCTTATCTTAATCAACATTGTGTTTTGATGTGATAGGATTGTCGGGCACATTTATCTGCACATTTTTCCTTCTTCCCTCACTTCGTTCTGGCCCGTTTACTATTCCGTTGTACGGTTTGTCCATAATTAATTTTTGTGTGGTTTCGTGCCTTTTTCGCGTACAATTTTGTTGTTTTTCCATGTGAGCCTGCCCTATTCTCTTCGGAATTCAATTATGATTGAATAGCCTTGCCCAACCACCCTTTTTGCACAATTCTCCTTTGTCCTCTGCCCTATTTCGATCTCTCGATTTTTTGTTATTAATTTTTATTGGTGTTTTTTAAGCTCCATTTTATTGTTTTTTCCATTGAACGCCTCCTAACCCATCAAAACTAAGTTCTAATGTGACAACCCTGAAGATCATCTGTGTCATGCCATTTTTCCTTTTGACTACCCTCCATTCCAGTGCACAAATCATTCAATATTAATTTTCGAATCCCTTTTTGGGTATGATTTTTGAGTTTTTTCCATATGAATGGGGCTTATCTTGATCGGCATTGCGTTCTGATGTGATAGGATTGTCGAGCATATTTTTCTGTACATTTTTCCTTCTTCCCTCACTTCGTTCCGGCTCATGGATTTTTCGACATTAATTCCCGTATGCGTTTTCGGGCCCGATTTTGCGTTTTTCCCATGTGAACGGCGTGAATTGTTCTTGGACACCCCGTTGCCCTTTTCCTTTGTCTTCCCCTCGACTTTCGGCACCGTTTTCCTTTCTACTACATTGCATTTTGGCTCACGGCCTGCATGTTATTAAATTTTCTTTGTTTTGTTGTGTCCCCACGCACCTTGCCTCGCACATGTTTTTGCTTTTACGCGCCTCGCGATGCCCCCATGGTGTCCACGCCTTCCCCCTCACCATCCCGACCCCCGTTGCTTTCTGCCATTGTAAATTTTTTTACCTTGCCCCGTACATAAGCATATGACGAGGGGGGTTTCTTTTTTCTCTTTATTATTATTATTATTTATTTTAAAAAATAAAATACCCCCACACAAACATACCTCTTGGGAAGTGCATCCATGACCTAAGAAGAATTATTTGAGAATGATTATTGAGTATTGCAGTGAGGAGATGATGTACTATTGATTGATTGATTGATTGAGAGAGAGAGAGAGAGAGAGAGAGAGAGAGAGAGAGTCAGAGTCAGAGATAGCAAATTCTATCAAAACAATGTATCTATCTATTAGAGATTGAGAGAGAGAACTATGAAGATAATGAAGATGAATACTATATGATTATTTCCATTCAAAAATGGTGTATTCTTTTGTATTTCTTGTTGTATTGATGGATTCTATGAAGATGTTGAAGATTATGGTTGATTCTATCAAATCCTTGGGATATATATACTATGATGCTGCATGAAGATTCGTTCTTTTCCTTGTTGTGGTTCTCAAAAGAATGAAACAATAGCTTGTTGATATTAAAAGATAGATTTTCTTGCAGAAGAAACCCCTTTTTCTTGGTGTTCTTCTTGGGGCTCCACACACACACACACACACACACACACACACACACACAGAGAAGATGTGGAAAATCCAATAGTTACAATGTTATTCCTTATCTTGAGCATCCATATTTTGAACATCATTACCACCAAGGCAAAGTGATCTGTTGGAGTAAGGGTTATCAAATTACTGAGTGGCAAGACAGATCTTTCGTGCATAGGAACGAATCATGTTTTGTGCATTGAGAGACCCAACTTGTGTGTGCAAGGCTCAATTTATGCATCTCACCTTGCATTGGAATTGAAGTGAACAAGGTTGGTCACTCACCCCACCCTCTATCTCACACTTTGTTGATGAATAGAGAGGGTAGCCCATACTCACATCCCCATCCACTTAGAGTGAAAGCTCACATCACTCAAGGGGTTGTCGATAATGATTGGCTTTACCTTATCAATGATACCAAATAGCCTTTCGTGATAAAAACCCAAGGAGGTAGCCAATAGATCAAGGGATTTTATCAACTGTGGAGAAGCCATATATAATATGGAAAGATAGAACACCATGCACTAAGGGAGGTGGCTTCGGAACTGCATTTTGAAGATTGTGACGGTAGAGGGCTCAACTATTTTGGACTGTGGGGTATTGCTACATTTTCCACAGCTAGCTTCCCGTCCAAGGATATTTTCCACCTTTTCTTGGAACAAGACCTGTTATAAGAACAAATTTTCCTTTTCTCCCATAATAGTTTATTGGTTTTTTTTCTTTATTAGAAAAAAAAATGTTCTCTAGCAATCCCACCATATGTTTTTGAGAGCACATCATGCATTTCGTGTTCGTAGACACATCTCCTTAAGAGTCCATCCTATCCTAACTGATATAATTGACCGGAAACAATCAACTAAAAGGATTGGATCTTCAAGATTAATCTTTTTAACCAAGTTTTTTCTATGGGTCATTCAAGCAATCTATTCTCCAAGATTTAGAATAAATCATTTGCCCAATATGGCATGAGGTCTACTCTAAACAAGTCTTGTTTGTTGGACATTCTAAAAGATGTGCATATGGTAGATCATCAATGATTCCCTCTCTAGCTACTTCACATGTGGGTATGCGGGACATATGATCTATCATATAGTGTTGTTTTCCTTTTCGTACTACCACAGAGAAGTCAAATTCCAAAAGCAGATGTAACCATCAAGCAATGCATCCTGTTGCATAGGGTTTGTTCACTGGATAGAGCAATGCTTGATGATCGACAAAGATGGTAAAGGGTGTTGCCAAAAGATAGTGTCTAAATTTTTTTATGGCAAACACCATGGCTAACCCTTCTCTCTCTATTGTGGAATAGTTTATTTCCACATATTAGTGAGCTGCCTACAAGCAAAACTCACTGGATAATCAAGGTTATACTCACCAGGTTGGCCCAACACTACCCCCACAACAAACTTTGATGCATCAATGTGCACATGAAAGGTAATCGACCAATCTGGGGCTCTTAAGTTAGGAGTTGAAGTTAAAGCCTGCTTAAGCCTTTCGTAGGCTTGTTGACATTCTTCGATCCAATTGAATACTATCAACAATTTTTACAAAGGTCTAGCAATCATGCATAGTTTTTCATAAACCACCAGTAGTGTGGCCTAATAAGTATTGAAATCCCTTGAAGTTGGTTAGAGGGGGAAGGTCTACAATTATCTTGACTTTCAAGGAGTTTGTGGCTATCCCTCTCCTCGACACAACGTGCCCTAAAATACAACCGTGCTTCACCTGAAATTGGCACCTTCACCATTCAAGGACTATTCGTAGCTTTTCTAAGCTCTCTTCCTAGTTGGTGTGGATACACGTCATCCACAAATATTTACAACCATTTTTTAAGCATTCCCTAGAAGATGGCACACACGAGGCACTAGAAGGTAGCATGGGTATTGGTCAGCCCAAATGCGATGAACTCCCCCCATTCTGTGGTGAATGTTTTCTTATGCATGTTGTCCAAATGGACTTGCACTTGGTTATAGCCTGAGAAACCATCTAGAAAACTGTGGGCTTCGTTTCTTACCACTCTCTCTAGCATGTGCTCAGTGTATGGTAATGGGTAGTTGTCTCTCTTTGTAGCTGAATTGACCTTTTTTTAGTTCACACACACTCAAATATTTCCATTCTTTTTCATGACTATCACTATGGGTGATACCTAGTCCATGTGCTCTATCTTGTAAATGAAAATTGCATTTAGTAGCTTATCAATCTCCTCCTTCACTACATATCTTAGGGTGAGGAATCCATGGCTACCATTGAAACTATGAGCTGAAGGTATTCTCCACAAGCTAAAGTAATGTTGATTTGGGCTTAACGGGCCCATTTGGCTAGCCATTAGCGTAGCAACATATGTATACTTTGCATAACATCTCCTCTTGCATTAGGGTTTGTTATAGAGGAACTTATCGCATCTTAAGCTTCACTAGCTATAGGTAATGTCAAATTATTTGTTAGGAGTTAGACTTGAATAGAGATTTGCCACAGAAGTGTAGGTTGCTTATAATCATGGCACTATCTTCTCCACTCATGTAATGGAAGTATCTATATTAGCAAGAGGAACGCTATTCAACTGCACTTGGATGTTGAAATCCAATCCATGTAAGAAATATTATAGTTGGGTAGCAGTGGAATGGGAATAGAGGCTTGCAATTTCAGAATACCTCTTTCAATTTCTTGGCATAAGCTCAAGCATTCTCATGAGGCTCTTGACATGTCACATTCAAAACGTGCAACCAATATTGACCACCTCTCTCAAGGGAAAACTCTAGAATAGATCTATTATGGTTATTGGTCTAACTTCCAAGCAATGATACTACACCGCAACTCTTCCCTTCAAAGTCATATTAAAGAATATCATAAGATGCCCTTTGTTTTGATTTGGCAACAATTAAACATTAACTTTTGAACTCACAAATCCTCCTCTCCCTCACGAACTAGTTGGGATATTAATTAGGTCAATAAGACCTCTCACTATTAGCGATATTGGACAATGTTACACTTAGAAGAATACCTCCTAATGATCTCTACTCTCCATCTTGCTCTTTCAGCTCTTTTTGGTCACTGAATCTGAGCTTGATGGTTTCTATCAGGGTATATTGAATCTATCAGCTCTTTCTACCACTTATTAGCATGGTTCTCAACAAATGAACACTTGTCTCGAGACCTAAAACGGTCCCAAAGATAGCAGTAAGGTTCTAATTGGGCTCCTATGCTCTCCAAAAAACCCCCATCTCCTTGTGGCTAGGAGCATTTGGATGCTACGAAATGATTTATCTAATGAATGTGTTTGTAGACATGAGTTTCAAGCTGTAGTCCAACATACTGTCCATCCTGACTCTAAGAAAAGGGAGTATCCCATACATATAGGTTACTAACACCTCATCATACACATAAATAGAGCACCCCCCATTGATTATTGTGGCTCCTACAACTCTCCTACACCCCAGGGATTGGCCCTAGGATGTGCCATCTCAAACATAGAGAACAAACGTGACAAAATCCTCTCATGATATTGGTGCGTAGATCGGTCGCAGATAGCTCACGTGGTGAATCCCGGAAGGTCCCCAAGAACAAAGTACTCTACCTTTTTGCAAAAAAACCCATGTAAAAGCATGCACGACAAGAGGCAAGAGACAAATTGGGTTCAATCTCCCCCATGCCTTGTGTGAGCGCTTCACAAAGCATGTATTTAATGTATATTTCCAATCTTCATGCTCAATAATAGCCCAATTTACAAAAATATGACAAGCTTTTAGCTTTTGAGTTTGCTTTCTACAAAAATAGGAAAATAAAGCTAATGGACGGTGCCCATAGATTCTGGCACGCCCAATCTCAATGTCCAAATAGAAATAACATATCCGGGCGCATAAGCGCATACAAAATAATAATAAATAATCGATGTCTCAATAGACATAACAAAATATAAACGTGGCGCCTATCAAAATCTAGTCCAAGAGTCGAAAACCCGCTAGACTCCAATGCTTTCCTCCGCCACTGCTGCTATCTCTACACATCAACTGAAGCATTCACAATCGTTAGTAAAATAATACAATTAAACCGACAAAAGTGAATACCTAGCAGTCTTCAGCTACATAAATAAATCAACTGGTTAGAAATAAATCCTAACCTTAATTTATTACGAGTGCGCACTCTAAACTCATAAACGTTTATTAATTTAATATGCATTTTGCGGAATCACCCGCTATGGAATCACCCATGTACACACTAAATTAATGAAACGCCCGAAAAGGACAGGCGTCCCCATCAACTTCTCGGACAAAGAATCCTCTTTGTGTATGAGCCCCGGTCATCTAAGTTTACGGAATCCACCGTAAAACCTCACGGAATCCACCGTGGCACGGAATCCACCGTGGAATATGCCTCTTGGCTTCATACCCCCGGGGTGGGATAGCAATTGACCTCAATTGCTATTAGCTCAATGTGTAGCTAACAGAGTGGGGAAAGCATTTAAGTCTCTAGCGTGCATCCATTGTGCTTCCTCTACAGGATGGTTCTTAAATTTCACTAGATATCTAGAATACCTTCGGCCAGTTCTAGTGGTCATGTAGTCAGTGTCTATAATGACTTCTGGTTCAAGTATTTCAGTCTCTTCTTCTAGTAAAGGTGGGTTTTCATAAACAGGGTGGATAGGTAATTGGCCTCTAAATGGTCTCAATAAACTAATATGAAATGTATTATGAATTTTCCAATGAGATGGCAGTTCTAACTTGAAGGCATTGTCATTAATCTTATGAATAATTCTAAATGGTCCATAGAATCTAGGAGCTAATTTGACAACTGGATGTCTATCTACACTTTGCAGTCTACGCTTTTCTATTCTAAGCCAAACATAATCATCAACTTTGAAATTCATAGCTTGTCTTTTCTTGTTGGCTTGTTTGGTATATGATTGTTGGGCTTTAGCAATCATATCCTTTACCTCATCAAAAATAGAGTTATGCATAGTAGCAATATCATCAGCACTCTGAATTCTATTAGACAAAGATGCAACAGGTGTAGATAATCTATATCCATAAATAACTTCAAAAGGTGCTTTCTTTGTAGATGTGTGCGGTGTATTATTGTAAGCAAACTGTAATAAATGTAAATGAGTATCCCATGTCTGAGGTTTAGAGATAGTGTATGCACGTAAAAGATCTAAAATGGTGCTATTTGTGGCTTCTGTTTGTCCATTTGTTTCTGGATGAAATGCAGATGAGAAATCAATCTTTGTGCCTAGATTTGCAAACAGTGTAATCCAAAAATTATTACAAAATCTAGAATCTCGATCTGAAATAATCACTTTTGGCAATCCATGGTTAGTAAAAACAGTTTTCAAAAATAACTGTGCTGCTTGTGATGCTGTTAAAGTTTTCTTACATGCAATGAAATATGCTTGCTTACTAAATCTATCTACAATTGTCCAAATCATGTCATGGTTAGATTTAGTATTTGGTAAACCAGTAATGAAATCCATAGAAATATGTTCCCAAGGTTTAGATGGAATAGACAAAGGCATTAATAATCCATACTGTTTACCATGATGTCTCTTTATTCTTTGACAAATCAAACATTCAGAAACGAAATTAGATACATCTGCATCCATATGCGGCCAATAAAAATCTTCAGTTAACATGCGTAATGTAGAAATGATACCTCTATGACCTTGATATGGGGGACAATGAATTTCATTTAAAACAAAAGATCGGAATGGAATAGTAACACACAATCTCTTTTCAAAGAACATAAATCCATCATTATATGACAATGAATCAACAGGAATGAAATTATTTTGAACTAATTTTTGCCAATCAGAATGAAAAGTAATATCCTGGTGATATGTGTCTTTCATAGCAATCAAAGAATCAAAATATATGATAGAAATGTTATGAATTGCAGGTCTTCTACTCATTGCATCAGCAACTACATTTTCTTTTCCAGGTTGGTATTGAATGATAGGATGGAAACTTTGAATGAAGGAAGCCCATTTGATATGACGGTCAGAAATTTGGGGTTGGCTAAGTAGATGTCTAATGCTTTGCTGGTCAGTCTTTATCATGAATTCTGAACCCATTAAATAATGCTTCCATTGTTTTAATGCTTGTACAACTGCTAATAGTTCTTTGTCATAAGTGGAATATTTAAGCTTAGAGGGTTTCAGCTTAGAACTAGAATATGCTATTGGATGGTTGTCTTGCATTAATACGGCTCCTATTCCTGATCCGCTAGCATCGGTCACAACTAGAAAGAATGGTCTATTAAAGTCAGGCAATTGTAGAATAGGGGCATTAGATAATGCACGTTTCAGTAAATCAAAGGATTTCTGCTGATTTTCAGTCCATTGATAAATAATTCCTTTCTTAAGAAGTTTTGTTAATGGTAAAGCAAGTAATGAGAAATTACGTACAAACTTCCTATAGAAACTAGCAAGACCAAGGAATGAGCGTAATTCATGTACATTTTTAGGAACAGGCCAATGCAATATTGCATCAATTTTCTTAGGATCAACTTTAATTCCTTCTTTTGATACAATATGACCTAGATATTCTATTTCTGTCTTATAGAATTCACTCTTGTCAGGATTTGCAAACAATTGATTTTCTTTCAGTAATTGAAAAACTAATGATAAATGCTCATAATGCTCTTTTTCACTTTGACCGAACACTAAAATATCATCAAAGAAAACAATCACACAATACTGATATTTTAGAAAAATACGGTTCATCATTCTATTGAAAGTAGCAGGTGCATTAGTTAATCCGAATGGCATGACTAAGAATTCGTAATGGCCAAACTGTGTTTTGAATGCAGTCTTAAATATGTCAGATCTATCTAACCTCACCTGATGATATCCAGACTTAAGGTCAATTTTACTAAATATAGAAGATCCTTGCAGTTTGTCCATAAGGTCATCAACTCTAGGTATAGGATACCTATTCTTAACAGTGATCTTATTTAATGCTCGGTAGTCAATACACATACGATAAGTATTATTCTTTTTCTTGACTAAGAGCACAGGTGCACCGAATGGAGAACTGCTAGGTCGAATTAGGCCTCTATTTA
This sequence comes from Lygodium microphyllum, assembly GCF_053477565.2. Lineage (NCBI taxonomy): Eukaryota > Viridiplantae > Streptophyta > Polypodiopsida > Schizaeales > Lygodiaceae > Lygodium > Lygodium microphyllum. The sequence goes on from NC_141160.1 coordinate 119,632,264, forward strand.
GTAATTCTTCAACTTGACTCTGGATTTCTTTTTGCTCTATTTGATTGTGCCTATATGGGGCTTTGCAAGGTGGTTGTGTGCCAGGTATTAGGTCAATCTTATGGTCTTCTGGATGTGATGGAGGTAAACCTGGTGGTTATAGGTCTTCTGCAAAATAGTCCTTAAAATATGCGAGAAATTCCTTATGCCTAGGGTGCATATGATTTTCCTTTGCATGCAATTCATTCACCCAAATGAGATATGATTTAGTATTCTTGCGTAGTGCACGTTTTGCTTGAGTATGCGAAAGCAGTGGAAAAATATGAGATGCATGCATACCAAATAATGTAATAGATTTTCCTTGAAAATTAATATTCATTGTGTGTGTGGAATAATCTATATTGGGATTATGTTGGTGTCTCCATGGCATTCCTAGAATAATGTCGCTTGACTGTAATGGGACAACTAAGAAATTTCTTCTTTCAATATATGGACCAATTTGAATTTCTAAATCTTGAACTTCTTGTGTGCCATTGTACCTAGTGCCTAAAAATGCAGCTTTTATGCGATAATGCGTAGGTACAGTATGCAATTTTAATTCCTTTACTAATTTTGCTGAAATAAAGTCATGGGTACTACCGTCATCATGCAATATAGTTCTTTCTTTTCCATGCACCATACATTGCATAGTCAACAATTAATGTGAAGTAGGCATACCTGGTAAAGTGTCGGAAGTAGTAGTAGGATCATATTCTTCTTCAGTGAAATCCGGCATATCCTCATGCTCGTCTTCGTCCATAGCTCCAAGGTAGTTGATATGTGCTGGTGGCTTCTTTGAATGACAATTTGCTGCGAGATGCCCTGGCTGGTGACACTTATAGCATACTATTGGCTTAGCTTTGGTCACATTATTTGCAATGGCTGGGAGTCTGTTAGGATTTATTTCTAACCAGTTGATTTATTTATGTAGCTAAAGACTGCTAGGTATTCACTTTTGTCGGTTTAATTGTATTATTTTACTAACGATTGTGAATGCTTCAGTTGATGTGTAGAGATAGCAGCAGTGGCGGAGGAAAGCATTGGAGTCTAGCGGGTTTTCGACTCTTGGACTAGATTTTGATAGGCGCCACGCCTATATTTTGTTATGTCTATTGAGACATCGATTATTTATTATTATTTTGTATGCGCTTATGCGCCCGGATATGTTATTTCTATTTGGACATTGAGATTGGGCGTGCCAGAATCTATGGGCACCGTCCATTAGCTTTATTTTCCTATTTTTGTAGAAAGCAAACTCAAAAGCTAAAAGCTTGTCATATTTTTGTAAATTGGGCCATTATTGAGCATGAAGATTGGAAATATACATTAAATACATGCTTTGTGAAGCGCTCACACAAGGCATGGGGGAGATTGAACCCAATTTGTCTCTTGCCTCTTGTCGTGCATGCTTTTACATGGGTTTTTGTGCAAAAAGGTAGAGTACTTTGTTCTTGGGGACCTTCCGGGATTCACCACGTGAGCTATCTGCGACCGATTTGTGCACCAGATATATGTAATGATATAGGAATATTTCAACCTTGCATAACAACTCTCCAAATATCATTGTACTACCCTACAACAAAGGGAACCTTGCATACTCAACATTGGTCTCAACGAGGCATACAAGTGCTATGCATCTAGAAACTTTTTCTTTGATACCATGCGTAAATGCAAATGTAATGTATGTGAATCATTGTGCTCAAATAATTTTAACTATAAATTAACTGTGTGTCATGTAAAAGAAAAAATTTTCATGATTTCATTTCTCTAACATTATGTTGCATTGTAAAGGGATAGTACTAGGATAACCCGTGCTACTATTCCTCTTTAGAATTAAATAGATCAAAGCCTATATGCCATAATGTGCAATGAAATCAAAATTCATTCAAATCTTATCTCTTTTCAACCCTTTTTCCCCTATCGTTTAGGTTTTGCTTTTGTTTATAGGTGTAAGATAATTTTGGCATCATTTTTTTGTATAAATAAGCAATAAATACACACTTTTTACATATAAATGGAGGTAGTATGAGAAAAATCCTCATGTCCTATCCTCATTATATATCCATACATACTCTCTTAATTTTTTATATATTTTTGTATTAAAACTAGTTTTTCTCTATTTTTCTCGTACAAAAAGACTATTTTTTATTTTTTTCTATTTACTTGAATATAAATTACTAATTTTTCTTAATTTTATATCTTTCTGACTAGTATGAATTGTGGTCCATTAGCATATCAATATTATAGTCTTTCTTTCTCCTCTTTTTCTCTTGCCATAATTGTTGTTCGTATGGAATGAGAGGATAAGGGGAAATGGATATTGGTTCATAATGATGAGATGCAAGGAATGGAACAAGGAAGCATAAAAGCGACTATGTGATGGCTTCAACGGCTTTGGATTTTGAAATACGATATGTCATGTGTGCAGGATTTAGCGTAAGTATCAATTTATTGCATATTATATCGTATCTCTTGTGTTTATCGTGGAACGTGGTTGAAAATCCTTGAATCATATTTGTTGATATCTGAAATGTTTACATAAAGAAGATCAAAAGTGCAAAATCCGAGATGTGGATTTAATTTGAAATTGTAATTTTTGTTGAATTTTGTGGATTTAATGTTGTTCACATAAAATAATAATTACGAAGAATTGTAGTATCTGTAAACACCCCGAACAACGTAGTATGCTTAACAATTATGATATTCACTTGTTTTCGAGATTTAATATAAAAGAGAATGAACACTTAAAGCTGAAAATGAAAATTACTCACAAAATTACAGCCATGAAAATGTAAAAGTAATGGGGACAAGATTGAGGGTTGAAGATGGGCAACCCCCCCCCCCCCCCCCCCGAAGGAATGTATTTCTGCTCAACCCAAGTCCCTTAGGGAAGAGCTCAGTTACAATCAACCTGAGAGTGAGAAGAAGTAATTCTCACTCTCACAAGATCATGCAAAGATGCACAAACACACATGCATTATCTATTATGCAATGATAAGAACTGATTTCTTTACAGTATGAGAGAAGAAAAAGAGGAATTCAACCTTTCTCCATCGTTGATCAGTAGTACATGGATAGGGCTTCCTTCTTGTAGCTAAAATGGAAGAAAGAGCTCGAGAAGGAGGTGCTGTAATGAATTTACAGGCTTGCTGTCCTGTAAAACAGCAGTGATAGAAGAGGGAATATGGAGGAATTTGATAATGGAGAAGTGGGGGATGATGATGGGGATGGATAGGGCCAGTTTCTAGCTATCTGTGGGTGCTGTACATGAGTTTACAGCAAAGAAAAATGATATTGAATGAAGAAAAACGAGCTCTTATTTATAGGAGAGGGAAGAGCTAGTACAAAAGGGGAAAGTGGAGTAGCACAAGACAAGTGTCCAGCCACATGTCATGAGATGTGACAAGTGGTGGGACACTTGGAAACTTGTGTGACAAGTGTCTTGACACTTGTCTCTTCTCTATGGCCTTCCTTTTTGGGTTGAATACTGTCAAGAATAGAAACAACCAAAAACAGACAGAGTACAGAACTTACTATTTTTAGAATGACATCCCTATTTTTTAGGACTAGCATTTTTAGTCTAATTCGAGGCTCCTAAATTTTAGGGACCTCCTAAAATAATTTAGGGATCTTCTAAAATTTAGGGATCCCCCCAATATGGGTGTCATATGAAAGCTTTTTTCGTGTACATTGCAAAAATGGTATTCGAATCTTCATGTGACTTTCCTATGCAAAGAAATGTGCATTTCAAGCTTTTAGCCCACACATGCACATTATACAAGCATTTCATGATCATGCCATCTTGTTGATTGTAACTGTTTGTTCTGGTGGATCTAGCCCACACTTCAAGGCATCAATCCTTTCTGTGTGCGAGTCTAACCCTGATATGCGTGAGTTCTAGTCACAGGCGCCCAATCGGGTCATATAGGTGGAAGTGTGAACTATCTTTTCTCTAACCCACCACGTGGGTCCACCATAATCTGTGACCACTCATCAGTGGCCAGCTCCAATGCACTTTTCTTTATATCTAATTAGTGCAAAGGAAATAAATTTAATAAATCATTATATAGACAAATTAATGAAAAAGGATACAAATTCTGTTTCTATAGAGTTGTGACAGCCCTCTGGCTTTTATTCAGCTGTCCTCAGCTGAAAAGCTTCTTGATATTGCTGTAGAATATTTGGGTAATCCTTCATGAATTTTTCATCTACCCAGTGTGCATCTGTTGTGGGTAGATTCTTGAATTTTAGTAAGAATTTTTGTGTCACAAGGCCACTTCTCGTGGTTCAATCCTTGAGAAACAAAATCTTTTCAGGTTCCAAGAGTTGCTCTATTTCTTCAACTTCTGGGGGATCTTCAGTAATGGGTTGCTTTGGTTCTGGTCCTATGTAAGGTTTTAGCAAACTTACATGAAAAGCATTGTGTATTTTCCAATGAGTAGGAAGCTCAAGTCGATAAGAAACTTCATTTATTTTCTCAATCACTTTGAAGGGTCCAAAGTATCTACTGGAGAGCTTTGGAAAAGATGAATTTTGACCAGAACCTTGTTTGAGCCTGCTTTTATCAAACTTTTAGCAAGACATATTGACATTTTTCAAAAGCCAAAGGTTTTCTTCGTTTATCTGCTTGCTTCTTTTGTCGCTCTTGGGCAACTTTGATAGTGGCTCGAACTTGACCCACTGCGGTTTTTAAATCTGAAGCAAACTCATCAGCAGTAAAAATCTTATCTTTAGTGCGAATAATTGGAGGAGGAATCACTTTACCCTGTACTACTCCATTTGGAGCTTTCCCTGTGGATGAGTGCACTGTATTGTTGTAAGCAAACTCCAATAATGGAAGATATTTCTCCCATTGTGACTTATGTTCACTAACATAAGCTTTCAACATATCCAAAAGAGTGAGATTCATCACCTCTGTTTGGCTGTCAGTTTGAGGATGAAAAGCTGAGGAGAACTTTAAAGTGGTTCCCAAATTCTCAAATAAAGCACGCCAAAAGTTACTTGTGAATTTGGAGTCTCTATCTGAAATGATCTCAGAAGGCATACCATGTAATCTGAAGATATGTTGAATAAAAAGTCTTGCAGCTTGTGCGGATTTCAATGTTTTATGACATGGAATAAAATGTGATTGTTTGCTGAATCTATCAATTATGATCCAAATCATATCATGACCTTGAGGTGTTCTTGGAATACCTGAGATGAAATCCATCGTGATAGATTCCCATGGATCTTTGGGCACTGGAAGAGGTTGCAACAATCCTGGAATCTTCTGCCTATCATATTTGGATTTTTGGCATACCAGACAAGCCTCAATGAAGTTATGTGTATCTTTTTGTAATGTTGGCCAGTAAAAGTAGCGCTCAATTGCACTTAGAGTGGCTGCCCTCCCTCTATGCCCTGCATAAGGGGGTTCATGACTTTCTTTAAGCACCTTTTGTCGAACAGGAAGAGTGACACAAAGGCGATTGTTCATGAGAAGGTAACCGTCTTTGATGGAATAATCTGGATGAGAACCTCCTTGCTGTAAATTTGACCAAATTGCTGCAAAATCAGTATCTTCATCATAAGTATTCTTCATCGTTTGAAAATCTTCATGATGAGCCACTGTAATAGTTGCAATGCGAGGCACTCTAGAAAGTGCATCAACAACTACATTTTGTTTCCCTGGAGTGTACATAATTTGAAAATGAAACATAGACAAGAAATTTTCCCATCTTGCATGTTTCTCCTGCAAATGCTTTTGAGTCTTGAAATACTTCAAGCTTTGATGATCGGTTTTAATAAGGAATTCATTGCCTAAAAGATAATGTTTCCATATCTTTAAAGCATGAACCACTGCTAAGAGCTCCTTTTCATAAATGTCATACCTTTTCTCCACATCATTTAGACGGCGGCTTTCAAAGGCTACGGCATGGCCTTCTTGATTTAGCACTGCAACAATACAATCACCGCAAGCATCTGCTTCCACCACAAATGGTTTTACCAGATCTGGAATGATAAGAACAGGTCCAGAAGTAAGAGCTGTTTTCAGCCTTGTGAAGGCTGCCTTCTCTTTTTCCTTCCATTGGAAAGAGATCTTCTTCTTTGTAAGGTCATGAAGTGGAGAAGCCATATGTGCAAAATGCTTGATGAAGCGGCGGTAATAAGAACATAAGCCAAGAAACGATCGCACCTCATGTACATCACGAAGATGAGGCCATTCTTGGATTATCCTGATCTTTTCAGGATCCATCTGAATCCCTTCAGAAGAGATGACATGCCCAAGGTAATTTATTTTATGCATGAAAAATTCACTCTTTTTACCATTTACCAAGAGTTGATTTTGTTGTAGTAATTGTAGAACAATTTTCAAGTGTTGATGATGCTCCTCTTCATTCTTGCTAAAGACAAGAATATCATCAAAGAAAGTACCGACATATTGTCGATGCTCTCTAAAGATGCGCTCCATCATTCGATTAAAGGTGGCTAGTGCATTGGTTAATCCGAAAGGAACCACCAAGAATTCATAAAGACCGTATGAAGTGCAGAAAGCAATTTTGTGTACATCTTGTGGTATTACCCTAATTTGATGATAACCACTCTTTAGATCAATGCGGCTGAAAACCTTTGAGTCTCCTAGATGATCCAAAATGTCGTCAATTATGGGAATAGGAAATCGATTCTTCACAGTGATTTTGTTGAGGGCTCGATAATCAATGCACATCCTGAATGTGCCATCTTTCTTTTGAACAAGAAGAACCGGTGAACAAAATGGTGAGCTACTTGGCCTAATTAGCCCATGGTTGAGTAGGTCTTCGACTTGCTTTCTGATTTCTTCTTATTGAGGACGACTCACACGATATGGTGCTATATTAGGAGGAAAACTGCCCGGGATAATATCAATATGATGGTCTTCTGGCCTTTCTGGGGGAAGCTGATAAGGAAGATCTTCCGAAAAACAATCTTTATACTTTTCCAAGAGCTGAAGTTGCTCTTGGTTTTCAACACTCATATTATCTTTTACATCAGTGACATAAAGCAGACAACATTGAACACAATCCTTAATTGCTCTAGAGACTTGCATATGGCTTACCATAGGTATGGTGTCTCCAGAAACTCCAGCTTGGATCTCATACTTCTTGCCTTTGTTGGTGAGTTCTACCTTCTTTTTCTGAGAGAAGATGGTTGAATCTACTCTATGATTCCAGGGCATGCCAAGAATCACATCGCAACCATCAAGGTCTCCGATACAGAAGGTATCTTCGTCACTGTAGCCTTGAATTTGAAACTTGAGCTTGCCAATGTAGGGTATCACAGTCTTCACTATGTCACCTTCATCAACATTTAAAACTTGGAGAACTTCTGCCGGAGTGTCCATCTCTTCATTCTTTAATCCAAGCTCTTTAGCTAATTGCAAGGAAATGATATTTTCATTCGCCCCAAGATCTATCAAGAATAGTGCTTGCTTACCTTGCAACTGTCCCCAAGCTTTTAATAATTTGCGCGTCTCTGGAGTGTGAGTTGTGTTTGCAACTACATCACTGATAGCATTGATTTTCACTGGCGACTTAGGCTTGTTGTCAGAAACCTTGCTTTGTCCCTTGTTTGGACATTGCTTCGCTATGTGGCCTGTTTGTCCACATTTAAAGTAGTTTCCTTCTTTCATGAAGCGTTGCTTTTCTTCTTCGGAAAATTGCTTTGCTTGTGGGTATAGATTGGAGCGAAATTGAGGAGCATTAGGAGGTGCGTAGGGCTTCATCTTCTTTTGATTTGATGGCTGCTTTTACCACTGTTTTTGTCCTTCATTTGGGGCTGAATACTCCTCATCATCAGCTACTCTCTTCTTATCATTCTTTTGGAATGATTTGTTGCCATTGTGCTCCATTTCCCATGTCTCAGCATGGTCAATGAGTTCCCTGAGACTAGAACAATGATAATGATTAAGAGCAGTACGAAGTTTAAAATGCAAACCTCCTTGAAACTTCCTAAGCTTTTCCGAACTGCTGATCTTCTTGAAATGTTGGACCTTCAAAAGTAGCTCCCAAAATCTCTTGGTATAGTCACCAAGTGACTCATTTTTCCTTTGCCAAAGCCGATCCCATTCCATTTTTACATCTCTTTTGAAATGAACAGGAAGGAATTGGCTTTGTATCAGGCAAACAAAGGACCGCCATGATTTTGGGGCAGCATGATCATATTCCAACCCCGTCCACCAAGTATGGGATAAGTCGGTTAAATGTAAAGCTGCAAACTTAATCTTTTCTTTTTCTTTATACTTGTCACGACCACTTCAAAAGAAGATCAGGATTTCGAGAACCATCATACATACTGAACTTGATCTTCTTTTCAAGTTGAGATAGTGACTTAGTCTTCTTCTTCTTCTTATGCCTTCGTCCATGCTCGGATCTTGAGGTTGAAGATGATGAAGTGCTTGATGGGGATGAAGATGGAGACGAGGGTGAAGAATGTCGACGCCTTTGACAATGATGAGGTCTTCCACGAGAAGGGTGTGACTCTTCATTACTAGAAGAGGATCCATCAGAATAGGCGCCAGATGACTTTGAAGAAGAGGATGAGCTTCGACGCGATCTCTTTCTTTGTCTTGAAGTAGAATGGGACTGCCTTTTAGAAGTAGTTGCACTTCTTGATTGGCTCCTTTCATTGGTATGGCTTTGTCTCCTTGAAGTAGATGAGCTTCTTTCCTTGAATTCTTTGGGATTCTCAACTTTTTCTAGTTTGAGAAGTTGCTCACGAATTTGCTGATTCTCCTCTCTAAGACTTTGAATGGCTTGAAGGATAGCACTCGATTGATCCATTGAGACTAAAGAAAAAAAATATGCTCAAGCACTCAATCCAAGGGCTGAAAACAAACAAACTTATAGTTGTAAGCACTACCAGTGTTGGGGGTGAGGACCGAGCCAAAGCTTTGATACCACTGTAAATGCCCCGAACAACATAGTATGCTTAACAATTATGATATTCACTTGTTTTCGAGATTTAATATAAAAGAGAATGAACACTTAAAGCTGAAAATGAAAATTACTCACAAAATTATAGCCATGAAAATGTAAAAGTAATGGAGACAAGATTGAGGGTTGAAGATGGGCAACCCCCCCCTCGAAGGAATGTATTTCTGCTCAACCCAAGTCCCTTAGGGAAGAGCTCAGTTACAATCAACCTAAGAGTGAGAAGAAGTAATTCTCACTCTCACAAGATCATGCAAAGATGTACAAACACACATGCATTATCTATTATGCAATGATAAGAATTGATTTCTTTACAGTATGAGAGAAGAAAAAGGGGAATTCAGCCTTTCTCCATCGTTGATCAGCAGTACATGGATAGGGCTTGCTTCTTGTAGCTAAATTGGAAGAAAGAGCTCGAGAAGGAGGTGTTGTAATGAATTTACAGGCTTGCTGTCTTGTAAAACAGCAGTGATAGAAGAGGGAATATGGAGGAATTTGATAATGGAGAAGTGGGGGATGATGATGGGGATGGATCGGGCCGGTTTCTAGCTATCTGTGGATGCTGTACATGAGTTTACAGCAAAGAAAAATGATGTTGAATGAAGAAAAACGAGCTCTTATTTATAGGAGAGGGGAGAGCTAGTACAAAAGGGGAAAGTGGAGTAGCACAAGACAAGTGTCCAGCCACATGTCATGAGATGTAACAAGTGGTGGGACACTTGGAAACTTGTGTGGCAAGTGTCTTGACACTTGTCTCTTCTCTATGGCCTTCCTTTTTGGGTTGAATACTGTCAAGAATAGAAACAACAAAAAACAGTCAGAGTACAAAACTTACTATTTTTAGAATGACATCCCTATTTTTTAGGACTAGCATTTTTAGGCTAATTCGAGGCTCCTAAATTTTAGGGACCTCCTAAAATTTAGGGCTCTCCTAAAATTTATGGACCCCCCCAATATGGGTGTCATATGAAAGCTTTTTCCGTGTACATCGCAAAAATGGTATCCGAATCTTCATGTGACTTTCCTATGCAAAGAAATGTGCATTTCAAGCTTTTAGCCCACACATGCACATTATACAAGCATTTCATGATCATGCCATCTTGTTGATTGTAACTGTTTGTTCTGGTGGATCTAGCCCACACTTCAAGGCATCAATCCTTTCTGTGTGCGAGTCTAACCCTGATATGCGTGAGTTCTAGTCACAGGTGCCCAATCGGGTCATATAGGTGGAAGTGTGAACTATCTTTTCTCTAACCCACCACGTGGGTCCACCATAACCTGTGACCACTCATCAGTGGCCAGCTCCAATGCACTTTTCTTTATATCTAATTAGTGCAAAGGAAATAAATTTAATAAATCATTATATAGACAAATTAATGAAAAAGGATACAAATTTTGTTTCTATAGAGTTGTGACAGTATCTTGGCCCTAGGAGGAGGAAGCATGATTCCATTGGTCGCATTCTTTTAAAAAATGGATTTAAAAATAGAGCACAAAAAAACTTATGCCCCTTGAACACTATATTACGAAATTTGGGAATTCTCATATAATTTGGGAATTCCCAATATAGTTAATATTTGGCCACATGATCAAATCTTGTCCCCTTACTTGAAAGTGGAGTATACCTTAATTACTATATAGGTTGTCTTTCTAAGTCCCATTTGAAGTCGGGGTTAAGATTTAGCACATGGCCAAATCTTTACCCCTTATTTGAATGTGGGACTTGGGAGATTCCCAAATTCCCTAACATGGTGTTCCTCCATCCTCACGACATGTTTTTGTTAGTTCTTGCCTCTCTTAATCCTAATGATCAATTCACGTTCTTATGCTCACACTCTCTCATAAGTGGTTTCAGGCCAAAGATAGGGGCAAACGACCTTGGATTCATGATCCAACTGGATGAGCAGCTTCTTGGCATCGAAAACTATTACCTCGGCCTCTATCACTTATTTTTTGGCTTCCAAATCAGGTGGTTGCTTCATAATACCAAACCTTACGGCTATTAAATGGGGGAACAAATGAACCCCAATCGACTAACTAACACTTGCATTGGATTCGGAATGTTGAAATGCATCTAGAAAAACTCTAGCTCCTTGATCCATTGTCAACACCTGTCTTGCCAAAAATGCCACTTTTATGGCTCTCAGGACACTATTGTGCTTTAAATTCGACTCTAAATTTTAGCTCTCAATAGTATTGGTACCCTAACTTATGTGTCAATTTTCCACCGTCATGTAACCATCATTTAGCATTTCAAAACTAATGCAATCAAGGCTTTCCATCTTCACCTTCTAAAAACAAGCAATCAAATTTAGAATAGAAGAATCACTTTAAAATATAAATTAAAAAACAAAAGAGATTCACTAATAATATCTATATTTTCTCTATCTTAGTATATAAGGAAATGAAGAGAGCAAAGCTTGAGATCTCAAACTAGTGGACAAGGGGATTGCCCAATAGACAATCAAAGGGTGCTTTATATTGTAAAATGAAGATGCCTTTTAAGGTTGCATGTATGGCTCTCCCTTGATGTTGATGTGCAAACCAATCACCACACTCAATACCAATGTATTTAAAAATATTAGAATAAGGTTTTGTGTTGCTCAAAATATATTAAAAGCATCTTTTTGGGTTTTTGTTTATCCTCACCTTGCACCATTTGCTTTTGTGCAAATATATTAGAGCACAATCTATTCTAGTAGCCTTATAAAAATAATATTTTATCTTTCCCAATAGATACATCAAATTAAATCTATTACATATGTGTGTGCGCAGTCCTTATGCTAATAGACACATACAAAAACATAATATCTTTGATAATATTTTTCAGGCTATGAAGTCATTCCACGTATTAAAGTGCACACTTCAAAATAATAATTCTTCTTAAAGTCATCTAATTATCCGCTTATCACAATATAAAATACATAATTATCCTTCTGTCTATCTACAATGCATAATGTAATAAGTAGCACATGCACGTGTTCACACGATAAGTCATCGATTATGAGACAATAAATTAAATCCAAAATAATTAAAATTAATAAATATAATTTCATTACACTTACTATGCACCATAGCCTTTTGGTCCTTGATCCATCCACCTACTATAATTTCATTACAGTTACTATGCACCATAACCTTTTGGTCCTTGATCCATCCACCTACTATAACAAGTAAGATGAGGAGGATGAGAAAGAATAGTAAAGAAATGAGGATAAGAGAAACTTCACACACACACACACACACACACACACACACACACACACACACACATGTACACATGTATGCACATGCACACACATTGGTATGTAGTACTCACCCATTAATACTCCTACACACCCATTGGTATGTAGTACTCACCAACTAACACTTCCCCGGCTTGGGCATTGTATGATTATATTTAAAGAAGAGAAAGTGGGGAGGGATAGGGCTACCAAGTACCTTGTGGACAACTTGTACTACATGTGCTACATTTATTAAAGTCAAGGCACTATGCTTATTTTCCAATCTTTAAATCTTAGTTGAGTCTTGAATTTCTTCTTTTGCCTTTGTGAGCACTCCTTTCTTTTCTCTCTTTGGCTAGGCGACCACCCGGTTTGCAAGGGAGGGCTAACAAGTGAAAGGAGAAAGGAATAATGTACCTCGTAGTGCTTGCATGCTATCCTACCATTCACAGTAAAGTAACACATGGATCCTTGCATCCTAATGCACTCGTATGCACTCCTATATGCTCTTTTGTAGCATACATACATACTAGCTAACCCTAATGCATATACAAAGAGCCCCTTTTTCTTCCTTTGCAACCCCAAAACCCACCCTATTTGCAAGGGAGGGCCAAGGGAAAGTAAGGGAAGATAGTGAGGTCTTGCTTGTGCACTTTCTACATCTCGATGCACACCCTTGTGCACTTACATATATCCTATTGTACTAGTGTGCACTTAAGTAACACTTGCACACACACACATACACATACTTGCATAAGCACTGGCACTACCATGTGCACTAGTATGGACTACACTCTTGTACTTGCATTAGACCCACCCATTGGCACGTATTACTCTCCCACTAATACCTTTGCACACCACGGTGCACTAGCTTCAACCTAGTGCACTACACTAGCGCACGTGCACTTGCATACAACCCATCACCCAAGTGCACTAACACACCATCACTTGCATTCCACTCTTGATCCTAGTGCATTATGGTACACTAAGCCCTCACCTTGCAACCTCTAGTGGTGCACTATCCTTATTGTGCTACAAATATGTGCATTGTGCATAATCTTGTGTGCTAAATACCATTTAGGGGAGGTTAGTTATAAATATATATATATATCATGTGGGTTCCTTGTGAGGCCTTCCTTGTGCACTTTCTACATCCCGATGCACACCGATGTGCACTTGCATATATCCTAATGCACTAGTCTGCACTTGAGTACCACTTGCACACACATGTGTACATATACTCGCATAAGCACTGGCAATGGAATGTGCACTAGTATGCACTAGAATCTTGTACTTGCACTAGACCCATCCATTGGCATGTGGTACTCACCCACTAATACCCTTGCACACCACAATGCACTAGCTTCAACCTAGTGCACTGCACTAGTGCACGTGCACTTGCCTATAGCCCATCACCCAAGTGCACTGACACACCATCACTTACATTCCACTCTTGATCCTAATGCATTATGGCACACTAAGCCCTCACCTTGCAGCCTCTAGTGTACTATCCTTATTATGCTACACTTACGTGCATTGTGCATTATCTTGTGTGCTAGTGCACTACCATAGTGCATATACGTGTGTGCACTATCCCTTGTGCACTTTCTACATCCCGATGCACACCGATGTGCACTTGCATATATCCTAATGCACTAGTCTGCACTTGAGTAGCACTTGCACACACATGTGTACACATACTCGCATAAGCACTGGCAATGGAATGTGCACTAGTATGCACTAGAATCTTGTACTTGCACTAGACCCATCCATTGGCATGTGGTACTCACCCACTAATACCCTTGCACACCACAATGCACTAGCTTCAACCTAGTGCACTGCACTAGTGCACGTGCACTTGCCTATAGCCCATCACCCAAGTGCACTGACACACCATCACTTACATTCCACTCTTGATCCTAATGCATTATGGCACACTAAGCCCTCACCTTGCAGCCTCTAGTGCACTATCCTTATTATGCTACACCTACGTGCATTGTGCATAATCTTGTGTGCTAGTGCACTACCATAGTGCATATACGTGTGTGCACTATCCCTTGTGCACTTTCTACATCCCGATGCACACCGATGTGCACTTGCATATATCCTAATGCACTAGTCTGCACTTGAGTAGCACTTGCACACACATGTGTACACATACTCGCATAAGCACTGGCAATGGAATGTGCACTAGTATGCACTAGAATCTTGTACTTGCACTAGACCCATCCATTGGCATGTGGTACTCAGCCACTAATACCCTTGCACACCACAATGCACTAGCTTCAACCTAGTGCACTGCACTAGTGCACGTGCACTTGCCTATAGCCCATCACCCAAGTGCACTGACACACCATCACTTACATTCCACTCTTGATCCTAATGCATTATGGTACACTAAGCCCTCACCTTGCAGCCTCTAGTGCACTATCCTTATTATGCTACACCTACGTGCATTGTGCATAATCTTGTGTGCTAGTGCACTACCATAGTGCATATACGTGTGCGCACTATCCCATTTATTACACCATACCCTACACATAGCCTTGCACAATCACTTGAACTATGCACATACACACCATTGTGCACTCACTGTTAGATTAAATTCACTAGGTTTCATTGTACGCCTACTCTGCACTACCATGCCCAACTGCATAGCAGACAATTGCATAGCACCATGCATTTTCTTTCAAATCCGACCCCAACACCCACCCTATTCATAAGGGAGGGTCAAAGGGAAGGAGGAGGGAGGGAGATGACACCTTGCAATGCAGTAGGGTGAACATGTGAGGACTAGCACTAGCATTATCATGGAAACTAGTACATGCATGCATACTTATGTACACTTGTGTGCACACCCTCATCCACTCTAGATCCATTGCTCATAGACCTTGCATCCAACCTCACCTAGCAAACCTGTGTGTACTTGTGTGCACTTGAGTACACTAAGACATACTTGCACTGATACACAGTGACATTGACATTGATGCTAGCATATGCACATGCACATGCACACATGTGTGTGCTTGTGTGCACATATGCCTACACCTTTGATCACCTGAAACTCATTACACATAAGTCTATACTAACCCAATCATTCTGCACTTGTGTGCACTCGTATGCTCTTGAGCACACTTGTGTGTGCAGCTTGAGGGACCTTGAGTGCACTTGGGCATACTCACAAATGCACATACACTCGTGTGCATTTATGTACACGTTTGTGAATTTGAGCACACTTTCACTTCCACTTGTACTTGCACATAGTCCACCACAGTGCACTATTCTTTGAATTGCACATCAGATTATACATAAACCACACCACACTTGCACATAATTGCACTTGTCTACACTGCTTATGCATCGTGCACTAATTAGCACACTAAGCTTTATAGTTCCCAAGCACATCTTAGTATGCTCTCCTTCTCAACCAAATTAAATCATTAATTTTTAGTGGCCAACCCATAAACTTTGTGGAGCTCAATATTATTGGTCGTCCTAACAAGCTTGTTCTTGTTGCACTAACAAGCTTGTTCTTCACGCTGCAATCAACCACAGAAAGAAAAAGAACACCAAGAACAACAAATCTTCATGTAGCATCATCAGTAAGATCTCCCACGAATTTATTGCAACAAATCTTCAATATATTCTTCATAGAAACCACCAAAGAATCAAAGGAGCACAAAGGAATGGTCAATCCTGAATGGAATGGATCACATAGTATTCATATTTCATAGTCTTCATAGCCTTTCTCTCTCTCTCTCTCTCTCTCTCTCTCTCTCTCTCTCTCTCTCTCTCTCTCTCTCTCTCTCTCTCTCTCTCTCTCTCTCTCATATAGATACAAGGTTGGTTTCTTCATAGAAATTGACTATGATCTTTAATACAATATCTCTCTCGCATAGGCTCCCTCTCAATAGCACATGAGAATAATAAAGAATAACTCTTAATAATCCTCTCTTCCTTGTGGGTACACATCTTAAGAGGTATGTCTAATATGAGGAGTCACCAGAGCCACTACAGTGACCCTTCAGAGCTAATGAATGTCACTCTCACTTCAGTCTTCACTTGACAAGTCTTCAATACTTCTTCTGCTTCTTCGAGATATCAAGAGCTTCCATTATTCTCTTTCTAAGATGGAAAAATATCGTAAAGCTAAACATTCATAGAAGCATATAAAAGACATCATAAGGCATATAGCAACTCCAGAGTACACTACAAAAGGTCTACAGAAGGTAACAAAACCATATAACTCAAACCAAAACCAATGCAACCTATTAAAAACCATCCAAATCACTCTCAATCATTCTTCAAGCCACTCATTCACAATCATAACATTAGACAATTTTAGTGGTCAAAAGGAGGGCAAATAAGAGGAGAGAGAAGGAGTAGCACGTCCAATAGGATGGAGGCCAACGTTATGTTGGATTTTCTCAAAAAATACTCACAAAATAGCAAAAAATAACCCGAAAATCCTTTTTGTTTAAGGATAATACCCTCTAAATGTCACTATCTATGGACAAGAAGAAGATTTGGAAAGATTTTGGAGGGAGGTTTGGGGAGGTTTTTCAAAAACTCCCCGCCTTCTCCTAGCTATCGATAACTTCTCCTCCTTCTAGAGCTCTCTACACTCTTTCTTTGTTGTCAATCTCTAATGGCTTCCCACCCTCATCATCTAAGTTCTCGATGTTTTGCCGTGGTCGCAAACAATGCTACTCCCTTACCTCGCAGACCTAGCAACTTATGTCTTCTCTATCTTGATTTCCATTACCCTTGATGGGAATACATGGACAAAAGTTCTCTTCGCTAAGGGATCTTGGGTGCTCATGTAGCCATGACGAGGAAAGCACATGCATGAGGGAAGTGTCTATAAATGGGCATGGAAGGGATGTGTGGTGAACTTTAAAATTCCACAGGGCAAAACAACTGTAAAGGAGGTGCTCATGCAACACGTCTACATGCACCATCAGATTGTAATGGCACCTAGATATGAGATAAGGCTTCCATCTCACAAACCAAACTGTAGGTTTGGCTTACCCTCTTGGTTTTTATGTATCATTATTGTCATTGCTTCGAACATTTATTGTATTATGTGTGAGAATATTGTGTGTCACTGCTTCAGGCATTTATCCTTCATCCTATGAGGAGTGGCAACCCATTGAGTGCATTGTAGGAGTCATCCATGTGCTTCATGGACATGTTGGACAGTTACAGTATGAGGGAAGGACTGGGGGGAGCCTTGCAAATGAAGGCCTCTTCTTTTATGATCATTTTTACCAACTTCAAGATTGGTCTCACATGAAAGGTTAACTCCAAGCACTCCCTTTAAATGCATACAAGAATAGATTGGCATGGCCAATGCCTGATTGCTTTGGAGTAGAGTCCACACGAAGCAAGACATACAGAGATGTGCAATGATCATTACAGGCTACCATTCCAACAAAATTAGTGAAGATCATGCTGTCTATGTGCCTGTCAACATTTTTGTGGAATTGTTCTAGGAGTTTGATGTTAACATTACCAAGACAATGCTAGTTTGCATGCGAATGGACAATGAATTACTGGCAAAGATATTGTAGAGCCAACGGTTCATGAAAACAATGGGACATGTACATTGTTGCATTGTCCTTGATATAGTTGTGGCAAAGTACATGATCACAACCCAGACTTTTATACTATCGTTTTGGTATTGTCCGGAGCACTATATCAATGGAGTGCTTGTGCCAATGGACTAGGAGGTTGCAAGCTTGCAAGCCAACTAGGTTATAGACATTGAGGTAGTAGATGAGGCCTCATCTCTATTGATCATTATAACTTGCATAAGAGAGGCATGTGCTTTGGTTGAACTTCACAAAGACATCAACGATGAGGCCCCTAATATGCTACCAGAAGACTTCTATTTCGTACACAATAGAAAACATGTACTGAAAAGAAGGGAATCATGGATTATGTGCAAGGACCTTCAAGGCAGAGTTCAAGCCAAAGCTTAGTACTACCAACCTGAGCCGCTCTTGTAACACGCAACCTTGTTACTTGAGCTTCTCTTGCAAGATGTACCTTGTAACACACAATTCTTCTGTTAAGGGATCTTTTGCAACACACCTTTTGTTATAGAATGGATCTTTTGCAACACACCTTTTGTTATAGAATGGATCTTTTGTTAAGGGATCTTTTGCAACACACCTTTTGTTATAGAATGGATCTTTTGTGACACACAAAGTCTTTGATAATTTATGGATCAATTCCTATCAATTTTCTCTCTACAATTAGTTGCATTATTGTTTTGGTGTATTTTCGAGTGCAAAGATGGCCTAATCGACATAATGTAATTTATACAACAAGCTGTAGCTTGTAACAAACAAGCCTTCTTAAGGGATGGGCCTTTTATAACACACAACCCTTTTGTTAAGAATTGGTTCTTTGTGTCGTTTTTCTTTTACTGTTGGTAATTCTATTTTTTTGGTGTGTTTAACAATGCTTGCCTCTGAGGAATACCAAGATTATGTAATTCAGACATTTTCTTAAATTCACAAGATATCAAAGAAGATTCAACACAATACACTGTCCAAATGTCTTTAACAATCAAAGAATAATGTGTCTCTACATTATATCATTCGACCATACATATTATAGCTATGGTGTCAATCAAGAGTCAGAGCCGGCTTGATGACAACTTCATCCTTTTTGGGAAGTGCTCTCAGTAATTCTCATCTTCCACCTTCAACATCAGCATCACCATGGAGGGGCCTTCATTAGGTTGTGGCAGTGCACCCCTGCATAGCCTTGTTTTCTTTTCCCTCATGAATCTTCTCTTCCCATATGGATGCTCATCCTCAACTTGTGTCATCCCTATTGCAATAGCTTGACCTGCATATGACAAATAATATGGCATTCGAAGCGCCTGACATCCATATCCTATACCAAAAACTCGCAAAGTGAATTGCTTTGCTACCAATATCACCTTCTTGGCATTGGTTGCCACAGGATGGCCACTTAGATACCTCGAAACTACCTTCAGTGCAAAAAGGGGTAGCATCGCATTATCTAGAGAGAACTCCTTATGAAATATTTTGATATGTTAAGAAACAAGAAAAGAAAATATGCATGCAAGGAAACATTGCCAAATAATATGTATATAGATATTTGTCTCTCAGTTGTGTATATGTGCATGTGTACATATGACTTGTTAACTTTTTATGATTGAAATGTCCCACGTAGTTGGCCAATCCGAAATCCTTTCTAATCTTTTTTAATTTGGAGGAAGATGAGGATGCATTGCCTACTGACCTGCTTCCTTCGGCTCTTTTAATGAACTCATCTTTACAAATGTGAAGCTAGAAATCAAACATATCAAAATTGAAAAATGCCATAGTAATTTCAAGATTGTGGGAGAGAAGGAAGGAGTCTCACTTGTAGCTTTCTTGCTTGCACAATGGGGGAATACACACAAAGATGGAGACTGAAAACAGTTTTCCTCTTCTTAGTTGTGTAAGCCAAAAAGAACTCAAGTACATAGAAATAGAAGAGCCCTATATATGGGTCTCAAACCAAACTCAACTAACTAAGGTAACATACTAACTGAGCCATGAACTAGAGTAGATAAGGATAGCTGTCATCTAGCTATTATTCATGGGCGTTGTACCAACCACATCTACAACTGACAAGTCGATGACATAAATGCACAACGGTCACCCTGGCATATCACGAGTGGAGCTCGATATCTCAGCACTCCCCCTCGAGCTCAATCCCAATTCCTGCACACCAAGCAGGTCTCTGAACTTGCGCAACTTCTCTGTGCCCAATGCCTTCGTGAATATGTCAGCTACCTGATCCTCTATGCTGACATAAACTAGATCAATAAGACCTAGTAAAACCCTCTCCCGCACGTAGTGATAATGCACCTCAATGTGCTTTGTTCTAGCATGATAGACTGGGTTATTTGCCAAGTGTATACTACTCATGTTGTCACAATAAATGACAACTGGCCCATCTGTAGGCTGATGCATATCATAAAGTAGCTTATGCAACCAAGCTACCTCACACGCAGCCATTGTTGCGCCCCTATACTCAGCCTCTGTGCTCGACAAGGCAACTATAGGTTGTTTCTTGCTGCTCCAAGTGATTGCAGCACTTCCAAAAGAGAACACATATCCACTGGTAGATCGTCTATCAGAAATACTACCAACCCAATCAGCATTAGTGTATCCATACAACTGTATCTCCATATATACCTCTTCTTGCAAATCACCATGCAAGAAGGCATTCTTTACATCCATCTGATGTAAAGACCATTCCTTTGATGCAGCCATAGCAATGACTGCTCTTACGGTTGCCATCCTTGCAACCAAACTGAATGTTTCTTCATAATCAATGCCATATGTTTGTGCATACCCCTTAACTATTAATCTTGCCTTGTATCTGTTTATAGAACCATCTGCATTATGCTTCACCTTATAAACCCACTTACAACCAATCGCATTCTTATCTTTAGGCAAAGGTACCAATTCCCATGTAGCATTTTCTTCCAAGGCATCCATTTCTTCATCCATGGCTTTCTCCCATTTTTCTTTTCCCATGGCTTGCTCAAAAGAAGTGAGTTCTGGTTCCTATATCACTTTGACCATATATGCATAGTGAATGGCTGTAAATCCATCATATTTCAGCCTATCCATAGGATACCTTGCTCTGGTAGACCTGCGCAAAGTAGGTTTACTCCCAGGTGCTCTCAAAACATCCCTGGTCTTCCTTACTCCAGGTGTAACAATAGAAGGAATACCCAACTCATCATCAATGCTCTGTTCTGAGCCACTGGATTCACCATCCACATAAGAGTGACCTACATTCACATCAAACATGGGCTGATCTACCTTCTCTTTTCCTTTTCGTGATACCTGCATACCACTATCTGCATTGCTTTGAGAAGATTCTCCTGATCTCAATCTGCTTGTCCATGGCAAAGAATGTGAACCACTGCTAGAGGACGCTCCAGGTCCACTAATATCTTGTGACTGCTACTGTGAATTCTGTGTAGCATTACCATTTTGTGCATCTACATTATCAATCACATTTACTGGTTTATACCAGCTACTCATTTTATCAAAAACAATATCTCTGCTCACTGTAAACTTACGAGTAGAAGGGTTATAGCATCTATACCCTTTTTGCTGTAGAGAATAACCAATAAAGATGTACTTCTCAGCTTTTGGACCCAACTTGGATCTCAACTCATCTGGCACATGAACATAGGCAATGCAACCAAAAATCTTCAAATGAGAAATATCTGGTTTCCTACCAGTATACCTCTCCTTTGGAGTCATCCCATGTATTGTTGCAGTGGGAGTCCTGTTCATTATGTAGATTGCTGTAGCAACTGCTTCAGCCTCTGGCAAGTCTTTTTTATTGAGCATGGCACGAGATACCTCTCCAATATTTTTGTTTTTCCTTTCTACAATTCCATTTTGTTGTGGGGTATGACTGCATGAATATTGCTGCTTTATGCTATGCTCCTGCAGGAACCTTGCAAACTCATTTGAGAGGTACTCTCCCCCTCCATCTGATCTTAGGCATTTTATTTGCAGGCTTGTTTCTTTTTCAACCATAGCTTTAAGAGTTTTGAAATGCCCAAAAACTTCACTTTTCTTTTTCATAAAATACACCCAAACTTTTCTGCTATAGTCATCAATAAAAGTGACAAAATAATGACAACCTCCAAGAGATGCCGCTTTAGTAGTCCACACATCAGAGTGGATTAATTCCAATGGCTTCTTACTCTCTTGAACATGTCTAGGAAATGGTTTCCTTGCCTGTTTTCCAAACTGACAGGCTTCACATACCTTATGCATTTCTGCAACCTTGAATTTAGGCACTCCTGCAACAATATTTTGGGCTTGCATTGATTTAAGTCACTGTACATTAACATGACCAATGCGTTTATGCCAGATATCAATATCTGCAACTACACCGGTCCCATGTGCAAACATTGCTGCACTCAATTTAGGCATGTCTGCATCCAACGTAAACATTCTGCCCTTCTTCTTTCCTTTTTCTATCAAGCGACCTTTATTTTTCATATCCTCAACAAAGCATCCATGAGAATTAAATCTGACCTGCAAGCCCTGCTCAACCATTTGACCAACAGAAACCAGGTTCTTGGTGATATTCGGGACATGAAATACATCCGACAGGTATTTCTTTTTCCCATCCTGCATAGACAAAGGGATTTTTCCAATCTGCACAATAGGATGTGCAGTATCATCACCAGTCTCCACAAATCCTGGTTTTTCCATTTTCCTTGCATCCTGCATCCATTCTGCATGACCTGTCATGTGGTTTGATGCACCTGAGTCAATATACCACACATCATTGCTTTCTTCTGCACTTGTCACAGAATTGGTCATGTGCTGCACCATAAACAAATGCTCATTTCTGTCATCACCCTATCTACTAGAAGATGCATAATTCCCTTGTTGCAATTTTCCATTCATGATGTCATTCTGCTTTTTATAGCAGTCTTTAGCCATATGATCCATTTTACCACAGTAATAGCATTCAACATTGCTGTTTGCATTTTGACCTCTTTGCCATCCACCACGACCTCTTTGGCTCCCCTGCCTCTAGAGTTACCACGTCCTCCTCCATAGGATTGGTTTTCTTGAGTTTGTTGCATATTCTGATTTTTACCACGGCCTCCAGATCGGCCTCCTCTACCTCTGCCTCTACCTCTTCCAACATTTGAGTAGAAGACAGCTTCTTTTGAAGTTCCTCCTGAAGAAGATGCACCACCATTTCTTTGCTCCTCAGAAATTAGAAGAGCAATCAACTCCTCAAAATCAGGAAATCTTTCACGGACGGAAATGGATGTTCGAAACTGTGCATAATCCTTTCCTAGACCATTCAAGGTCACAGAAACTAAATCATCATCTTCCACTGGCGACGCAATGGAAGCAAGTGCATCTACAATCTTCTTTACCTTCATGTGGTAGTCATTGATGCTCATACTTTCTCTTTGCACATTGTGCAACTCTTGCTTGAGCTGCATTTTCCTGGCTTGCGTATTTGTGCTATACATTTTTGACAAAGTATCCCATGCCTCCTTTGGCGTACTTGCATCTTGAATATGCACAATCATAGAGTCTGAAATGCTAATAGACAGCTAGTACATAACTTTCCTGGCTCTCTCATGCCATGCTTTAAATGCCAGCATTTGCTGTTGATTGGGAACATTAGGTAGAACTGATTCTTCTTCATTTCCTACAACAAATTCCCAATATCCTTTTCCCATAAGGAAATTCATCATTCTAAACTTCCATGCTTGGAAGTTATTCTTGTCAAGCTTTTTAGTGGCAATCTGTGAAAGAGAATCAGACACCATTACAGAACATTGCAAAATATTCTGTCACTGCAAAGAACACAGCTTCAGCCTCACAAGGGCAAATCTGCAAAACTAACAAAAGTGGTATTTGACCACATAGTCACTTCCTAGTGACGATTTTGAATCAACAGGCAACAAGGATGATTTTGTTACTCCCAATGTCTCTGCGTACAAGCATACAATGCAATTTCTACAGTAACTTTTCACCGACCTATAGAACAGTGGTCGCACAACATAAAATAGGGCCTTTTCCTGAGTGCGTGCAGAAAACTTCTGCCTCCAAAATAGGCCCCGAACTGGCCTCAAATAAAAAAAACAGAGCAACCAAGGGCTAAAGCCCAGTCCCGCAGCATATACTGCCCTCTTGCTACACTGCGAAGGGCGTCTCAATCTGAGACAATGCACTCTTGCACTTTCCGGCTGTACTACCTGCAGAGACTTGCTCCCAAAACAGAAAAATGAAAGCAATACTGGTCCTCTTACCAGAATACCGCGAACTTGGTTTGCTTTCTTGAGCTCCTTACCACGAACAAGGCTCTGATACCATGTCAAGATTGTGGGAGAGAAGGAAGGAGTCTCACTTGTAGCTTTCTTGCTTGCACAATGGGGGAATACACACAAAGGTGGAGGCTGAAAACAGTTTTCCTCTTCTTAGTTGTGTAAGCCAAAAAGAACTCAAGTACATAGAAATAGAAGAACCCTATATATGGGTCTCAAACCAAACTCAACTAACTAAGGTGGCATACTAACTGAGCCACGAACTAGAGTAGATAAGGATAGCTGTCATCTAGCTATTATTCATGGGCGGTGTACCAACCGCATCTGCAATTGACAAGTCGGTGACATAAATGCACAACGGTCACCTTGACATATCACGAGTGGAGCTCGATATCTCAACAAGTAATAGGAACCACTTAACACTAAGAACAAAAGGAACACTCACTACTAGATGATTCTCATTGTTTTCTAGCATTCTTCTTGACCATAGCAAGATTGTCCACCCAACGTTTGGCATTCCTTCTCTCTCTTGGATCTTGCCCATGTCCAACACTCCTAAACGCTCTGCAGCTTGATCAGTCTCTATCTTGAGGGAAAACTAGCTCTCTTGTGACTTAGCCTCCTCCAAAAACTATGTGAGAAGTTGGTTTCCTATCCTATAATCCCCCTCCTTGACTTCTGAGTCAGCCAAGAAATATTTATCTTCTTCATCCGCAACGAAACCAATATCAGCATTACTGAATTCAACTAATGCCACAAGAGAGCATTCCTCATGCATATTTAGTTGTTGCATAATGTCCACTAAAAGAATAAACTCTTAATTTTTCGGGCCCATCTTGAAGCTCGGCACAACAAGCCAAAAGCTTGCGACAGAACATAGAAATGTGTGAGTTTCAACAACGATGAGTGCTAGCCCTAGTAAGCAGAAATAGGACAGGACCTAATGCAGAGAGGGAAAGAGCGTTAGAAGGCGATCTCATGTTGATCGAGCTTCTTATGAAGCGACTGCTAGATAACTCATCAACAAAGGAGAGCATCGTTGTAATGGCAACCACATTGCTTGTGGGATTAGGAGTTAACTAGGGCTCTAAGAGCCAATCAAGAATCCTTGTCATGTCTAAGCAATTAGACAAGTACCATCCAAATAATGAACCATACAGCTTTGTAGAGCAATTTGAGCAAGTTTGCAAGGCCAATAGCCTCATCGATCTTACTCAGCACTCATAAGCTTTCAGTTTGTACTTAGGAGATAGGGGTAGGACCCTGGTACACGAGTCTGGATGTTGGTGAGCGAACTAACTTCAACAACATCAAGAGTCTCTTCATTAAGAGATTCTTTGAGCTTGGGTACTCCGATAACCTTCTAATGTGACTGATGAACATCAAGCAGAAAGATAAGGAGAACATCAGAGACTACATCCCCCATGTGTGAAGTCTTTTCAAGAGAATCCCAATTGGTGAGTGACCCACTAAAAGAGCGGTCTCCACAATCTTCATCAATGGGATACGAAGTGAGGAACTCTACAAGGCCTTGGTAGGCAATTTAAGCTTGTAGCGAGACACGCTAGCTATAGGGTCTTTGACGAGGCAATTAGAGTGGACGACCTGCTCAAAGAGAGAAGCTCCAAGAGCTCGACCCGAAAGGAAACTAATTCTAGAAACTCTGACAAATTTTCAACTGCAAGCAAAAAATTAGGCTCAAGTACTCAGGATAAAGAAAAGGGCATGGACGCAAGTCAGGAGCTAGTGGAGATGAAGACAGAGCTAGCCAAATTACAAGAAATGATGAGTTGACCACCCTCACGTCCAATGTGTGTATTGTGGCGGAAGCCACCTGTAAGTTGAGTGTCAGGACCCAAGGTCTCGACTTTGCACCAATTGTGGTAGGTTCAGCCACAATACCCTGCATTGCAGGCTATCGGAGGAATCTCCCATACTTACAACCATACAGACCGTGTTTTCTTATTTCAAGTGTTAGAACCCCTTTTTATACACCTTCGTATTGTAGAAATTGCAAATATATGTATTATTTTCATCTTTTATTCAATAGGCTTCCTAATGCCTCATAACTAACAAGAATTCATGGAAATAGTTGCCTAATAGGCTAATAGGACAAGGTGATCACTAGGGCTACCATTAAGATAAATCTTTGCACGCCTGACAATGTCTTTGTAGGAGTAAACAACCTCTCAAATCTCCCCAAATATACATAATCTAATCCTAAGAATTCATGCCTTGACTACTACTGATCCCCAACAAAGAAAGAAGCATTCTCAAATACGCATACATGGTCTTCTTAAAGAGAAAGAAGTCAAAAAGGAAAGACACCATCTGGACTAGCCAGAAGAAGCTTCCATGCAGCGATTGGCTCCCTCCAAGTGCTTCTTCAAACCTGTTTGGTGCATCACTTAAACAAAGAACCATTAAATGCACTTGCACCAACAACTAGGCACATGTCCCTCTTGACCTAACAAATTAAATTATTTCCCTGTAAGAGAAGTAGCACTCTTGGGCTAGTAAAATATAACATTTATATCCAAGACAATTGGCCCTCTTCACCTAAAGAGAATAGGTAATTTTGATCTATCAAATACATGGTCTTCTTGGCATATATTAGTGAGTTTCCCAATTCCCATTTTTTGAATACAATTCTTGGCATACACATTGCATCTTATCATACTAATATACGTTGTGTGTGTGTGTGTGTGTGAAGGACCAAAAGGCTTTGGTACATAATAGGTGTAATGAAATTATATTTATTAATTTTTATTATTGTTAATTTTATTTATTGCAGCATAATCCGTGACGTATTGTGTGAATACATGCATGTGCTATTGATCCCATTATGGCAGTAGATAGACGGAAGGATACTAATGTGTTTTGTGTTGTGATGAGCAGATAATTGGATGAATTTAAGAAAATTTATTCTTTTGGAGTATGCATTTTAATACGTCGGATCACTTCACACCATGAAAACACATTATCAAAGATATTGTGTTTTGGTATGTGTGTATTAGCATAAGGACTCTGCACGCACACAATTAATAGATTTAATTTGATGTATTTATTAGAAAAGATAAAATATTATTTTTATAAAGTTATTAGAATAGAGCATATTTTGATTTATTTGCACAAAAGCAAGTGGTGCAAGGTGAGGAAAAGTAAAAACCCAAAAAGAGTCTTGCAATACATTTTGAGCACAAAACCTTATTCTAATATTATAAATACATGCATGGGGGAGGTGCTCACCCATGTATGCGGGGAGATTGTACCTAATCTTGTGTCATGCATGCTTTCTCAATTTCTCTTCTCTCTTGTTCCTATTTTCTTTCTTGTTCAATTTTTACTTATTTCAATTTTGGTTGATAATTAGTTATTCTAAGGTGAAGGTTCTCAACATTGGTATAGGAGTGTGGTGATTGGTTTGTAGATCAACATCATGGGAGAGCCATACATGCAACCTTAAAGATATCTTCATCTTACAATATAAAGCCTCCTCTTATTTTCTATTGGATGATCCCCTTGTCCATTGGTTTGAGATCTTAAGCTTCTCTCTCTTCATTGAAGTTGGGGGTCAAATTGATTTCTCTTCCAAAAATTGAACCCTTTCTTCTTCTTTATCAATCTTGAGATCTTGTCCTTAAACACTAAGATAGAGAAAAGATAGAGATTATTAGTGAATTACTTTTGCTTTTAATTTACATTTTAAATCTATTATTCTATTCTAAATTTTATTGCTCATTTTTGAGAAGGTGAAGATGGGAAGCCTTGATTTCATAAGTTTTGAAAGGCTAAATGATGGTTACATGACCGTTGCAAATTAACGCACAAGTTTGGGTACTAGTACCACGCATGTGTTCACATATAAATTTCATGTTATGCAATAAATAAAAAAATCCCACAATAACAAAAATCAATAAATATAATTCCATAACAATAAGTGCCATGGTTAAATTGTGAGATCATTGGAGCGCCTCTTAAGATATTGAACTGCAATAGTAGTGAGGTAAGTTTTAGATGGTGGAAAAGAGATTTCAATTATTTGTAACAACTTGTTTTGTCTCCTTTTGGGATATAATCATGATGTAAAAGCTACTATTGCTATGGAAGTTCCACAAGGACCTTTCCTTGCATCAAGGAGATAATGTCCATGGGGTAGAAAAAGCTTTAATCTAGTCTTTTGGGTCCACTATTGCAAGAGGGTGCTATGATCGTACGATTCTCCTCTTACAAGAAGAGTTTTACAGTTGTTCTTTTCCATTGGATAAATGGCCTATGTTGATTGTTTGGGCAACAACTATGCCATGAACTAATGCTTGCATATTAACCTTGGAGCCCGTTGAGGCCACGGGATTCTTAATTTTCTCACCATGATATTCTATGTACTTTAGTCACAATTTATGAGTAATTTAAAGCCACACAACAAATGGTACAATGAACAATCAAGATACACATATAGATAATGCAACATGCATATATTTATTTGAATAACACATGCATTTACACACCCATATGTGCAACTAGTCTTTCTATTTGACCCAAGCAAGGCACCTTGAAATACATCGTCACCCCTCCTCTATTTGTCCAACTTCTTTTCCTCCAAACTTGCTTTTGTACATGTTTAGCACATTTGCCCCGAACTTTTCTGATGCAATCTTATATACTAAATGGGTCTTTTTTTTGCAACACTACATCTCACAAATGTGTAGCACCTAGTAAACTTTGCCATAATCTTCCCATATGATGGGGGGGCTAATACATCTTGTGGAAAAACAATATACAAACCTTTAAAAAATCCAAGTTGTAGATGATCTAAGTATATCTTGGTATTCTTTCCATACCGTAGCTTGAACACTATAAGCCATTGATAGTTATGAAGATTAGCATTGGTCAAATCTCTAGTGACCTTCCCATCAAGGCTCAAGCTATACTCAAGCATAGTGCAATTTATGTCTAATGTGATATGTAGCTCTAAGTGGATTGTCATGGTGGCAAGTTACATCAATGCAGCCTGGGTTTATACATTATATTTTGACAGAGCTTCTCAAGGACTTACTAAGCATGTGAGTGGTTTTGAAAATGGAAGTGTATTTAGGTACCACTTTTACTAATAACATGTCAGAATACAAGGCTTTGCTTATGGGGCTCAATCTAGCCAAACGTAGTGGTATTCACATATTAGTGAAAAGTAACTCACATTTAGTGATCAATCAATTGAATGGGACCTATAGTATGAGGGATCCCATTCTAAGGATGCATCATTGTGTAGCTTTGGATATGATTGAGATATTTGAAGCAATGACTTGCTAATTCCTCGCTAAGTAGAATCACTTTGCAAACTCCTTGGCTAATGATGCCTTTGTTTAAGATGTCTTTCTCAACTGTGGTCTTGAGGGATTTTTACCATTGCCTTTTGATATCAGCTTAGGGCTACTATGGGGATTTCTTGTGCTGAAATCTCTTGTTTTGGCCACTGATGGCTAGTATGGGTTATGAGCCTGGTAGTAGCGATTGGCCATCTTCCTACTCTTTCATGGAAGCATCAAATCATTCAATGGTATATTAGTTGGACTTCCATTTCCATTTATGCAGGAGGCATCACTAACAATTTAATGCATTTAGTGTAGGGCCAAGTACCCCATCCCCTTGGTCTAATTTTGTGCTTCGATAAGGTTTATATGGGGAGTAGGGGTTTGTTTTTAGTAGTAGGTTGCTGAATGGTGTGCTATATGGTTGATTCGGTTAGTGCAAGTGTCTGTTTGTCGATCAGAGTCTATTTGAACCCCCATTTAATAGCCGCAAGGTTTGGCATTATGAATGAGCTACCTCATCCAAAAGTTGTAAAGCAAGTGATAGAGGCCAGGATAATAGTTTTCCATTCCAAGAAGCCATTCATCTAGTTAGAACAAGAATCTAAGGTTGTTTGCCCCTCGATTGGCCCAAAACCACTTACGACAAGAAAGTGTGAATGCAAGAACATGAACTAGTTATTTTAAAGATGAAGTGTTAGTTAGGATTAAAAGAGGCAAGAACTAAAAAAAACATGTTGTGAGAAGGGAGAGAGCACAATTTCTTTTGCACTCCATTTTTAAATCCATTTTTTGGAAGATTGTGACCGATGGAATCATGCCTCCTTCTCTTGGGACTGAGACATTGCAATTCTTTGCTCTGAATCACTCCAAAGAGCAAGATATTTGATGCATTCTACGAAAAGTTTAGATTCTAATATTTCTCTCTCTTCTTTCTATCGCCATAATTGTTGTTCGTATGGGCTATGAGGATAAGGGAGAATGGATGCTAGTTCATGAACAAGATGCGAGGAATGGAATAAGGAAGCACAAAAGTGGATGTGTGATGGTGTCACTAGCTCTCGTTCTCGAAATACAATACATCACGCATGTGGGATTTAACATAAGAGTCAATTTATTGTATGTTATATCATATCTTTTATGTATGTCGTGGAATGTGGCTTAAAATACTTGAGTCATGTTTGTTGATTTCTAAAATCATAAAAAACTTATTCTTTTTTAATCATTTACATAAAAGAGATCAAACTGCAAAACTTGAGATGTAGGATTTAATGTGAAAATGGTGTTTTAATTAGATTTTGTGGGTTTTATATTACTCACATGGAATAATAATTGGTATGCTCATGGATCATAGTCCATACTAGTCACATAAACTAAAAAATCAAGAAAAATCTGTAATTTATTCTCAAATAAATGGAAAAAACCATGAAAATAGTCTTTTTGAAGGATAAAAATAGAGAAATTTTAGTTTTAATGAGTGAAAAATTATCGAAAATTAAGAGAGCCTGTGTGGATGTATAATGAGGGTATGGCATGAGGATTTGCCTTAGACTGCCTTCATTTATGTATGAAAAGTGTGTATTTCTTACTTATTTATATTTAAAAAATGATGACAAAATCCTTTTACACCAATGTATGGAAGCAAAACCTAAACAAAAGGGAGAAAAGGGCTGAAAAGAGATAAGATTTGAATGAGTTTTGATTTCTATACATTGTGGCATATAGGCTTTGATTTATTTAAGTCTGAAGCGAAATAGTAGCATGGGTTAGCCTGGTGCTATTTCTTTGTTTGCAACGTAGTATAACATTATAGAAATGAAATCATAAAAATGTTATTTTTACATGACACATGCCTAATTTATTGTTGAAATTTTTTGAGCATAATGATTCATACACATTGAATTTTCATTTAAGCATGGTATCAGAAGGAAAATTCTTAGATGCATAGCACTTGTATGCCTAGTTCTGACCAACGTTGAGTGTGCAAGGTTCCCTTTGCTATAGGGTAGTACGATGAGCTTTGGAGAGATGTTATGTGAGGTTGAAATATTCATATATCATTACCTATATCATGAGAGGATTTTGTCACGTTTGTTCTCTATGCTTGTGTTACAATGTTACAAGACATGTCACAAACAAGGATCACACAACCAAAAGGAAGTAGAGAAAGACGGAGGAAGCCCAAGTCAAAAAGTGAATGAAGAAGCTCATTCAGACTAGGCAAGAAAAGTAGAGGAGAATGCAAGCTCATAAAAAACATGGAATATCATTGAATATTCTAGCAAGGTTCTCTCAAGGATGAAGGAGAGCACCGAATATTCTAGCAAGGCTTTCTCAAGGATAAATGACATCATGTCAAGGATGAATGAGGTCCTCTCAAAGATGAAGGATGCTCTCTCAAGGACGAGGGAGAACCTCCAAGGGCTCTCACAACGAAAGTATGGGGTGCAATAAAATTCTTTTTATAAGAGTGCCAAGCTCCCTTTTGTGCAAGTTGTAAAGACTAAATAGACATGGGTGAAGGGATAAGGCAACTAGAAGGGAATGGATAAAGAGGACCTTGGTAAGTTTCTTAGTCATGTAAAAAAAGGGGATGG
This sequence comes from Lygodium microphyllum, assembly GCF_053477565.2. Classification (NCBI taxonomy): domain Eukaryota; kingdom Viridiplantae; phylum Streptophyta; class Polypodiopsida; order Schizaeales; family Lygodiaceae; genus Lygodium; species Lygodium microphyllum. The sequence goes on from NC_141160.1 coordinate 119,664,220, forward strand.
ATGCCCAAGGGATTCAGGGTTTTATATAAAAAACTCACAAAGTGAATGAAAAGCTCATTCTTCGGTGCGTAGAAAAAGTGATATCTTCTTCTTCTCTTCTTCTCTCCTTCTTGATTGCTTGTGTGTGCTTGAGAGAGGGAGTGTAAGGGAGTGCGTGTGTGTGAGGGTGAGGGATCATAGAGAAGAAGCTCTCCATCATCTCCTCTCCTCTCCTCTCCTCTCCTCTCTTCTCTTCTCTTCTCTTCTCTTCTCTTCTCTTCTCTTCTCTTCTCTTCTCTTCCCTTCTCTTCTCTTCTCTTGCATGTGGCTATGGAGGATGGAGCTTGAAGGACGAGGCTTGAGCTTACTTGAGCTTGCATCTCGAATCATGGAGCTACCGGCTTGCTTGAGGAAGAAGGCTACTCATTCAGGTATCATGGTAAACTCACTACACCGCTATAGGATCAAAGGCACATCATCTAGGTGAGAGATAGCCTTTTTTGCTTGCTTGAAATGCCTGAAGCAACAAGCGGTCAGTGGGTCTAGGCAGTTGAGTGTGAGCTCCCACTATATTTTGGTTCTATTTTTGGGACCAACAGTTTCAAGCTTGAGCACTTCTGCTCCTCAAATTGAGCATTGAAGTAGGGTTGCAATCTTGAATAGGTAATTGAGATAGGTAGGAGATTTGGGCTTTTTAATCTTCAAAATAAGTAAGTATTTTAGGTTTTTTATGAGTAGACAAGCACAAGGAATCGTTTTAGTAATTGTGTTTTGATTTTTGTTGCATTTAGAGTAGGATAGAAATAAGAAATCGAAGCAAAAAGCTTTAGGGTTACTACTGTAAAATAGGCCAAAACAGGGAAAAATGTCAAGAAGTGGACTGGAGAGAGAGAATGAGGAGAGAGAAATACTAGAATAGGAGAGAGAAATATAGGAAAGAGAAAGAAACCATTGAAGGTGTGAGCAAGGAGAGAGAAGAATGACAGTAATGTATTAATGTGTCCAAAGATGACAAAAATTACATGTCCTCTCCTTTCATACCAATGTCAGTGTGGCATGGCATATCATCAATATTATTCACACACTAAATCCTTATTCTTCCCAGTTTCTTACAATCCATTCCTTCCCAAAGGTTTTTTCCCTCAGAAACAAACATAGAATAATTGGAAAAGGATGGTTAGAACAGAGTACTACTCTGTTTTTATAGCTTTACACATGGGAAAATGAATGAAAGATGACTAACATATGGACTAGAATGAAAGAAAAAAAGTAAGCCTCAGCTATATACATGATCAAGGATGATTTAAAGGTATATGAAGCCATAATGTCTTCAACTAATAAGCCTAGAATGAAGTAGACAGCTTGTTGTGCAAACAAACCCTGCTGAACCAAATCTGCATAACTTCTAGTAAAGTTGTCCAAATGAGGCATGCCAAATGTCAAAAGTAGCTCTTAAAGAGTAATTTGACCCTATGTAAGTGGCTTAATTCTGAAAATTGGGCACAATAAAAACTATTCTAAAACAACATGTTGTCCTGACCCTGCCTACACCATAACTAGCTCCATAAGCAGTAGGCTTCAACCACCAATATGTCTTGTAAGAAAGGAAACTCATCTAATATAGATTCGTGCCTCCAAGAAGATTCCTCAACAGGTGGTAAACCTCTCCATTTGATCAGATATTCGATGATGGAACAAGATCGAAGCTTCTTCTCACGTTGACCTATAATAGCATCTGGGATGTACTGAATAAGATCTTCTTCATCAATAGTGACAACCCATCAATTATATCAACTAGATCACCATAGAAAGGCTTGATTTGACTAACATGAAATACATTATGAATCTTTGTGGAAGAGGTTAGCTCCAATTTGTATGCTAAAACTCCAATGCGCTTTAAGATCCGATAGGAGCCATAAAATCAGTGAGCAAGCTTGTTACTAGATCCATCTTTCAAAGTAGAGTACCTAGACTTGGGAACCTTCAATAAGACCAATTCCCCTTCTTGGAAATCTAAAGGCCGCCTCTTCTCATCAACATACATCTTCATTTGGTCTTGAGCTGTCCTAAAATTCATCTTACACTGCTGAAGAAGGGTTTGCATTCTTTCCAACTCATCTTTACCATGAGGATTGATTCTCTCATTAAAGATGACTGTGGATAAGGGGACCTTATAGCCATACATAGTCTCAAAGGGAAAAACTCCAATGCTAGTATGAGTAGAGTTGTTGTAGGAAAACTCAGCCAAGTGTAACCAAGAATCCCATGAATTTTGGACATCATAGCAGAAATGGCAAAGATAAGTCTCTAACCATTTATTTACCCTTTCTGTTTGTCCATCAGTTTGTAGATGATAGGTAGTAGAAGGAGCCAATTTAGTACCCATAGATGTGAATACCGCCTGCCAAAAGTTACTTATGAACTTCGAGTCTCTATCATGAATAATCACCTACAATAATCCATGTAGTCTAAAAATCTGCTCCATGAACTGACTGGCCACTTGAGAAGCAGTAAACTGGGTCTTGGTTGGAATGAAATGGACTGCCTTCGTGAGTCTATCCACCACCACATATATACTATTCCATCCCTTATTGGTAGAAGGTAAGCCACTAATAAAATCCATGGTAATGTGCATGCATTTGCTTGTAAGAATGGGTAATGGCTGCAACAAACCACCTGGCTTATGGGTGCTATCCTTATTCTGCTAACAAGGCATACACCTCATAACAAAGTCCTTGACATCTTTCCACAGCCCTTTCCAATAAAAACTTTTGCTGATCCTGCCATAGGTCTTGAAAACTCCAAGGTGTCTAGCGAAAGGCGAAGAATATAGTTCCTCCATAATTTTCAGTGTAAAAGAATGTAAAAGAAGAGGTAGAAGGAATGTCAATCTTGCCATTTAACCAAATGACATTTTTAAGCTGATAATGCGAGTTTTATTCCATGAGACCTTGCTGTAATTTTTGAAAAATATGGCTAAGCTCTTCATCCAAAAGATAAGCCTCCTGTAGTTCTTCAATCCAGTCACTATGCAACTTAGTCATTGTTGAAACTTTGCAAGCCCACATACAAGAAAGAGAATCATCCACTATATTGTATTTACCCCTTGTATGAGTGATGCCAAAATCATAATTCTACAGTGTAGCTACCCACCTACGCTGCTTAGGAGTAAGATTTGACTAAGTAAGAAAATACTTAAGAACCATGTGATCACTCTGGACTCTGAATCAACTGCCATACAAGTAATGGTGTCATTTCTTTATTGCATGCAAAATAGCCAATATCTTCTGGTCATAAACATTCATGGCCATTTCTTTATATGTAAGCTTAGGGCTCTCAAAGGCAATCACTCCGTGCTCCTGTAACAAAATAGCCCCAATGCCTTTGCCAATGGCATCACACTGTATGGTAAATTCTTTCAAGAAAACTGGGCATATCAAAATAGGAGTAGAAGTAAGGAGTTCCTTTAACTGGTTGAAGCTACCATATGCAAGAGCATCCCAAAAGAAAGCTTCCTTCTTCAACCTGTTAGTCAAAGGAGCTACAATAGCCGCATAATGCTTGATGAATTGGCGATAGAATAAAGATAGACCAATAAAGCCTCTAAGAGAAGTAGTAGTAGTAGGTGTTGGCTAATCTCTTATACATTGCACCTTCTTAGGATTAGCCTCACTTGCATCCCTTTTTCACTGACAGTTTGCATGAAAGAACATTTCTTCTCGTTAGCCAAAAGCATGTGATGTCTCAATACATCAAAAACCCTCCTCATGTGTGATAAGTGATATTATAAAGTCTTACTGTAAATCAAAATGTCATCAAAGAAGACTAAGACAAACTGAAAGAGGAAATGCTACAAAATCTTATTCATCAAGCTCTGGAAGGTAGCTGGAGCATTTCTAAGCCCAAATGGCATCACTAAGAAATGATAGAGCCCACGACCATTCCTAAAAGTAGTCTTGATCTCATCACCCTCTCATGCGAATTTGATGATACCCTAACCTCAAATCAATCTTTGTAAAGAATAGAGCCCCCTTGAGCTCATCAAGCAAATCATCAATCCTGGGTATTGGATACTTGTTCCCTTCTATCCATCATTTTTCAGTCTTTCTATGTTTGTTTTTGAGGGCAAAAACCTTTGGGAAGGGATGGATTTTAAGAAACTGGGAAGAATAAGGATTTAGTATGTGACTAATATTGATGATATGCCATGTCACACTAACATTAGTATGTTCTCTCCTTTTATACCAATGTCAGTGTGACATGGCATATCATCAATATTATTCACACACTAAAAGGGTTTGAAAGAAAATACATACACATTATTAATACAATGGTAGTACACATTGCAATATCTAAGGAGTTACAAAGATGATGGCTCATTACTAATCCTAAAAAGCAAAATTTCTTGATATCAATAACCTTATAAAGAAATATAAGTTCCCTCAAAGATTTTACCATATTTGCAAACATGCATGTCTAGCTGTGCTTTTCATTCAAATGTTTTCTATTATTCATTGCATGCAACTCATGGTCACACGCTTTCGTTGTTCTCAAGATGTGATATCTTGACTTTAATTTCAAATCTTCCTGACTTCTCACAAAATGGACTTGAAAAAGTCTAAATCATTAAATGGAGAAGATCTCAAGTAAAATGGTCCAAGGTTCGTAACCTGACATTTTCTCGGATGAACAAGGACTGTAGCCATCTGTCACGAAAGTTACCGTGTGAATGAGAGTTGTGAGCCATAAGTCAAATTTGACCAAACACATTTTAAACTTGTCAAGTCAAATAAATCACAAAGCTCTAAGATTAAAAAGCTTATGAGTAAAGAAGAAGGAGAATAAGACATCATGAATAGGCCCCCCTCCCTTTTTTTAAAATGAAAAAAAATGGTGCCATGAATCCCCCAATTTTGGCATCTCAGATTCTGAATCAAAAAGGCTATTTCACCTTTAGTAATTCAATAGTTAACTCTAGCAATCTCCCCCTCTTCTCAGTTTGACAAGAGGCTTGGATTGAAGCAAGATCGTCTGAGAGCCTGGCAAATCAGTCATGGCATCTCTGGCAGCCTCTCTGGGCATCAAAGATCAAATCATCATAGCATCAGATTGCTTCTTGAAAGCTTCTAGATTGCTGATTTGCCAAGATACCCTCCATAAAGAGCTCTTCTTCTTGGCCACAACCCCTCTCCTTCAATTTGGCTATAAATACAAGGCATGAGAAGTGGTTGAGACAGTTTCAACAAAGAGGAGAGGCCCTTCTCTCAGGAGTATAGAGCGAGAGGAAGTGGGAAAGAGAAGCATGAGGACGAGAACCCTCATCACGAAGACAAGGAGGATACTCCATGAGCTCTTGAATTCGAATCCCCCATCCCTTCTATCCTATTTCTCTGTGGAATCAAAACTCTTCTCGATTTTTCTAAATTCTTAGTGATTGCCTTCCACCATCAATCTAATTACCCCAAGCTCCTTTGCTAAAACCCCTTTTTCAATACTTGCAATTAAAGGCCTCGAAAAAGAAAGTTACGAAGGTCACGAAGGCAGGAGCTGTGAATAACACTGCGGACACAATTACTACAAACAGAATGGCGAGTATGAGGATTACAAACAAAGCTGCGAATACCATTATCCAAGCACTTGTCATGGATCTTCAGGTACCATTTTTTAAAATAAAAACAGCTAGCAGGCATTCATCCCATGAACGGGCAATAAAATCTGCATTTATGAAATAATATTTTATTCAAATCTTGCATATAATCTTTTTAAAAGAATTTGTAACCACAAGTCCCAAGGGATAACTTGGGTCTATAAAAGATGAACCTAAGCGAGTACAAGGAAGGTACTGCTTAGACATGATAGGGATTCTTGATTGGCTCTTAGAGTCCTAGTTAACTCCTAATCCCACAAGCAATGAGGTTGCCATTGCAGCTGCGCTTTGCTCTGCTGAAGAGTTGTCTAGTAGTCGCTTTGTAAGAAGCTTGCTCAATGTGAGATCACCTTCTAACGCTCTTTCCCTCTCTGCATTAGGTCGTGTCCTATTTCTATTTACTAAGGCTGAATCTCACGCATTTCTATGTTCTGTTGCAAGCATTTAGCTTATTGTTCCTGATTGTAGGTCACTATGTCCTACAAAGATTTCCATGCTAGTCTCCTCTCCTCTTCAAGGTCTGCTATGATATCCTCGGATGTCCTACCATCATGATGGTCTATCCGGGTCTATAGATCGTAATTGAGGACTAGCTGCTAGATTTTCGGCGAGAAACCACCTAGGTCAAGCTCTTTGCCACGTCCATGGTTAGTGCTTGACTCTACCATATTCGTAATCTCGTGCTCCACTAGGTTGTTGATGATATTGATCAAGTCAGGTAGATCTACTCCAATGGTGTTGGTCCTTGCAGCGTCTGACTCCTGTGTCACATCCCCACTTGTTGGTCTTATACTTGGGGTTCTCGATCACCTAACTATGTTTTAGGGTCTTCTCCTACTAGTGGGTTTGTTCTGATTGTTAGGTTTGAGTGAGTTCCTTATTATTTACAGATAGTCCTTAACTTACACTCACTGGTTGTGTGTGTGCATGCTCTCTTCCATATACCATGCAAAATCAGGCTTTCAGCTTTTCTTAAGTACACTTCAAGTGCTAGAAAATAATGTGGGTATGAATACAAAGTGACAATTGCAACTCTCACACTCTCGTCTATATACTCGGTCTAATGGGGTTCTAGGCTCAATCCTTGACTACTTCCTCTCATCTCTAGGGTCTATGCTACATCGTTCAACTTTCTTAGGGTCAAATGGGGTCTGCTGGTTAGCCTAAAACTCTAAGTGTATTGAACTTCCTTGAAGTATAGGCTACTAGATGTCCTTCTTGCATAAGGACACAACCCAAATCAAGAGAGCTTGCATAATTTTTATGACTTCAAATTATTTGCTTAGGTCGGGTAGCCTTAAGATAGGGATGGTTACCAGACTCTGCTTAAGCTTCTTAAAGCTAGATTATTTGACAGATGTCCCATGTAATGGAGACCTTATTTTTTAGAAGGTCGGTGAGAGGCACAATGATTAAGGCATTCAATGACATACTTGAGTACATCACCCTTGAGTCTTTACTGTGAGATTCCCAATGTATTTTCCTTTTGAGTTTCTAACTTGCAGGAATACATAGTCTTGTCCTATAATAGGCAAGCTCCTTGTTGATGGAAAAATCTTGATACTTAGTCTTGAGTTTTGGATTTCAATCCTTGATCGAAATTTCTTTTAACAATCTCTGATAGATTGGATCCTTTACTATCTCTTCTTTAGCCATTTCTATGAGAGGGTTACTGGGCATGGAAATCATTGTAGCAAGAGTTCCAGCCCTAGAGGGTTCTTCTAGGATTAGAGCATTAAGGAATGATTTACACCTTAGGGCATCCGCAATCACATTCTCCTTGCCTAGTCTATACTTGATTTCAAAGTCAAATTCCTAAAAGGTCTCAATCCATTGGTGTTGTCTCATATTGAGATCTAATTGAGTAAGAATCCACTTAATGTTTTTCTGATCAGTCAGACTAGAGAAAACTTATTACCAAGAAAGTAATGTCTCCATAGTTAAAAGGCATGAATTATAGCAAGTAATTCTAGATCATGTGTGGCATAGTTTCTTTCATGGATCTTTAACTTTCTTGAAGTATAGGCTACTAAATGTCCTTCTTGCATAAGGACACAACCCAAATCAAGAGATCTTGCATAAGTTTCATGACTTCAAATGATTTGCTTAGGTTGGATAGCCTTAAGATAGGAATGGTTACCAAAATCTGCTTAAGCTTCTCAAAGCTAGATTATTCGGTCGACATCCCATGTAATGGAGACCTGATTTTGGAGAAGGTCTGTGAGAGGCACAACGATTAAGGCATAACCTTTAATGAAGACTCTATACCAACCCGTTAGCCCTAGAAAGCTTCGCACTTCCTTGACAGTTGTCAAGGGTGGCCAAACTTTTACATCTTGGACCTTGGTAGGATCCATTGAAATGCCATCTTTCAATACTATGGATCCTAGATATTCAAATGGCTTCTTGAAGAAGGCACATTTCTTATTTTTAGCATACAATTTGTGGGCCCTCATTTTTTCAAGAACTATTCCTTCATTCTTGGAATATATGAAGATATCATCAAAGAAGTCAAGGACAAAGTCATCAAGGTAGGGTTGGAAAATGTCTTGCATCAACTTGTTGAAGGTGGTAGGAGCATTTATTAACCCAAATTACATCACAATAAACTCATAAATTGACAGTACCTTGTATTAAAAGTAGTTTTACGGATATCTTCCTCCCTAATTCTTATTTGATAATATCCTAATTTGAGGTCAATCTTTGAATCGACCTTTGCTCCCTGGAGTTTGTCAAGCAACTAATCTATCCTAGGAATTGGATATATTTTTTTCACTGTCACCTAGTTTAATCTACGGTAATCGATACAAAGGCGGAGTGTTCCGTCTTTCTTTTCCTGAAAGTACTAGGACTCATCATGGTGAATTACTTAGTCTAATAGCTGCTTGAGTTGTTCTTTTAGCTCAATGGCTTTAGGAATTGACATTTGGTAGGGCCAATGGGGGCAGCGCTTGGAATGAGTTGAATTTCATGATCTACTTCCCTTGCTAGTGGGAGCTCTGTCAAGTCTTCTGAAAAAACATCTATATATTCTTTTCGCCAAGATGGTTTATCCTTGGCTTCACTATCGTGCTTGGCCTTGTTGAATTTAATTAGATAGATGGATAATCCTTTCTTTAGTCCCTTTACTATTCGAGAGGCTTTAGCTAGCTAAACCTTAGGGTTCCCTGATTCTCCCCTCAAGTGGTTACTTGTTCTCCCTTTGAGTTTTGGAATGTGATTTGGCCCTTTTTGCAATGGATATTGGAATTATTTGGAATTAACCAATCCATTCCTAGTAGACATTCATAGCTCGGAGGTTCATAATTCCAAAGTTCATTTTGGAAGAATTGCCACCCAAGCTAAATTTGACCTTTCTAGTTTGTTGTGTTAATAGAACTTATTTGCCGTTTGCTTAATCCACAAGCAATCTAGGTGCAAGACTAGTGTTTTATGCCTAGCCTTTTCACACATTCTGGTGATACGAAAGAGTGGGTACTTCCACAATCGATTAAAATTTGAAAGGGTTTACCTTGATAATTTGCTGGATTTGAATTACTGAGAATTGGCAATTTGGACCCTTCTTATTAAAATGAAGTGTACTCTGGCTCTTTCCAAATTGCATTCCATTGTGTGATCTTTATCATTATTGACCTTCTTTAGGTTTATTCCGGTAACCTTTTCCGTGGCATCTTGGCCTTGCCCACGAAACCCACCTTGGCCAAAGCTTTGGACACTACCTCGTGAAATGTCATGGTTCCTTGCAATAGAAGCACCTTGGAGTCTCATTGCTCCTTCTTATGTGTATAAAACTTCCCACTACATTTGATTTGGCCTTCTTCTTCTTGTTTGGTTGGTACTGCCCTTGGGCTCTTTTTGCATAACCTTGGAAGTTGTTGTTACCCTGACTATTTCTGTTCCAAATTTTTACACTTCTTGGCCTTATTTGATCTCATAAACTATTGGAGCTTCTCAAATCAATGCATCCTGTAAATTCGATGGCCTCATTGATTCAAGATACCTATTGAGGGGGGAAATTTTAGACCATTGCAAAATTTGGATACTTGCTGTGAAACATCCATCATAGGTGCATATTTTAAAAGCGTTACAAATTTGGAGTAGTAGGCTTCTAGGCTTAGGCTTAATTGCTTTAGATTAAAGAACTCTTTCATCCTCTAGGCTTGATATGTGGGCGGAAGATATCTCCCATGTGCAGCATCCTTAATCTTTTCCCAAGTGATAACACTTTCAAACGTTCTTTGGTCCTTGCACCATTGTTTTCACCAAAGATGGGCATCTCCTATGAGTTTTATTTTGGCGATTATGGCCTGATTTGATAGTGCAGCTCCTAGGCAATAGTGAAATAGTCTTCCATAGATTCTATCCATGTTTATGCTTGAGTTGGAATGTCTCTCCCTTTACCATCAAACTTCGGTGGCTTGTATTGCTTGAGAAGAAATTTCTTCTCTTGAGCTTCTATAATATTGAGATTCGGGGTGAGCTATGAGGAATTATGCAATTTTATGATCAATTTTCTCTCCAACCATTTTCAAGTAAGATGTTTACTTACTTAATTTACCTCATTAATTTAGGAAAGAAATTATGTATTGCTTGTCCTTCCAATAATGTTTAAGGTTTATACTTCAAAAGAGATTTTTAATTTTAATCAAAAATAAAAATCTCATTAAACGAATAATATCTATACACTATTTTTGATTTATCAAATGGATGGACAAAAATAATTCTTTACATCAATAGGAAAGAGGTACATTATTTGAGTAGTTTGGGAGCTCATGTTATTCTTGGAAAAGGTTCTTCTACCACAATCTAGGCATGGCATTGAAATACATTCATCGCATAGTAATTAGGATTCTGAGAATAGATATCCAAAAATCTATATTTCGGGGGAAGATAAGGTAATCCAACTTTCTTGTAGTTGCGGCAACTGGAGCGTCCTATAGCCATGACTCAATCAGCCGGTATAACCCTTATAACCTCCTCAAAGATGTACCACTTTAATTTGACATGTCACCCTCTAGTGAATATGTTTGAGTTTAGTCTAGCCTCATAGAAGAGATAAATATTGGCAACCTGAAGAGCTTCCATCCACCTTAACCTCTTTAAATTATTCTAGAGGTAAGCAAGACAGTTTGTGTCAATGTAACAATACCCTTTGCTTAACATCCATCAGCTTTCGTAATACAAGGGGAAGGATTGTATATCTAATATAATATTTGCATCATCTGGTTTCTCTAGCTGAAGCTAGAGGAGTGCATTGCTAACATAAACATAACTTGAAAAATCAAGAATCATTTCCAAGTTTTGTCTTTCTACCAAAAATCAAGAACATATATTAACAAGAGAAGATTTCACAATTTAAGGGAAATATATTTTATGTTGTAAATATATCTAGTCTTATTTACTTGCATCATACCCTACATCAATGTGCACTCTAATACCAACTGTAACGTGCCAACCCAATATTTCCATGCCCGTATATTCTTAGTATTTCATCAAGAGATTTCCTAGGAAGTGTTGTTTGGGAGGGGCTTTGGTCATAAACTCCTTAGGCTTTTACGAACTGCCAACTACCCTTCAATTTTCAGGTTGTGTCATACTGGAAGTTCCAATACTAGTTGGGGAACAAAACTTGGAGAGAATACTACCTTCAATTAAGAAAATATTTGTAAAAAGTCATTTTTTTGAAAGAACACCATATTGGGGAATATGAAAATTTTCCATAATTTTGGGACATGTGGTCAAATCTTTGGATTTGTCATAACTTGAATACTATAACTCCAAATCGAGTGCTCTATAGCTCAATAGATTCCATTTTTCAAAGCACTTTCTAATTATATGTCAGATCATATGGTTTTGAGAAACTTATGGGCATCTTATCTGGGTGCCGCCTTTTTAGTATTCAAAAAATGGGAATCGAAAGATTCCCAAACTCACTAATATTATGTTAAAGGAACTATTAAGAATGAATTGCTTTACTCTATTTTTGTGTCGTGAATTAAAGGCGTGTAATGAATTTGTATTAGGAGATAATTCAAAGAAGTTATTTTTATATGTTGAACCAAAAGTGGTAGGTAATTAGGTAACTAAAAACAACTCTCTTGAGGGAAGCGAGACGATAGGACCCCTGACGGATCCAAACCTATGGTTGGGAGTGGTCTCGATGTAAGCCGAGAGTTTTCCTAAGAAGGAATAAAAATCACATTTTTTTAATAGACCATTAGAGATTAGGAAGCCTGACTCGCATCACTTTAGAACCCTAGGTAGAAGGGATTAAAGTGTCATAATTCTCCCATTCTCTTGAACCTATCACAATGTAAGTTCGCTTTAATAAAAAATTCATATAGGAGATGGAGTCTCTCCCCCTAATACTATTCAACCATTAGTAATAGATTTGACCAAAAAGACTCAGGTTGATCCTCATGGAAACGGCCATAACTTCAATTTCGGGGTAGACTTAAGTGAGCCTAGTTAGCAAACTCCGAGGGTTTTCTTAAAAATCCCAAACGGTGCTTCCTAGGACATCTCTTGATGGACTACTAGGAACGTACTGCCAAGGAAAGCTCGGGCGGGCACGTTACAGTTGGTATTAGAGCACATGTTGATGTAGGACATGATGCAAGTAAATAAAACTAGTTATATTTACAACATAAAATATATTTCCCTTAAATAGTGATATCTTCTCATGTTAATATATGTTCTTGGTTTCTGGTAGAAAGATGAACCTTGGAAATGATTCTTGATTTTCCAAGGTATATTTATGTTAGCAATGCACTTCTCTAGCTTCAGCTAGAGAAACCAGATGATGAAAATATTAGATTAGATATACAATCCTTCACCCTTGTATTACGAAAGTTGATGGATGTTAAGTAGAGGTTATTGTTACATTGACGCAAACCATCTTGCTTACGTCCATAATAATTTGAAGAGGTTAAGGTGGATGGAAGCCCTTAAGGTTGCCAAGATTTATCTCTTCTATGAGGCTAAAAGAAACTCAAACATGTTCAGTGGAGGGAAACAAGTCAACTTAAATCGGTACATCTTACAAGGGTTATGCCGGTTGATCAAGTCATGGTTGTAGGATGCTCTAGTTTCCACAACTACGAGAAATATGGATTACCTGATCTTCCCCTGAAATATAGATTTCTAGATATCTATTCTCAGAATCCTAATTACTATATGATAAATGTATTGCAATGCTATGCCTAGTTTGTGGTAGAAGAACCTTTTCCAAGAATAACATGAGCTCCTGAACTATTCGAATAATGTACTTCCTTCCTATTGATGTAAAGAATTATTTTTATCCATCCTTTTGATAAATTAAAAATAGTGGATAGATATTATTCGTTTGATGAGTTTTTTTTATTAAAATAAAAACTCTTTTTGAAGTATAAACCTTGATCATTATCAGAATGACAAGTAATATGTAATTTCTTTCCTAAATTAATGAGGTAGATTATGTAAACATCTTTCTTGAAAATGGTTGAAGAGAAATTTGATCATAAAATTGCATAATTTTTCAGAATGTGACCTCGAATCTCAATATTACAGAAGCTCAAGAGAAGAAATTTCTTCTCAAGAAATACAAGCCACCTGAGTTTAATGGTAAAGGGAGAGACATCCCAACTGAAGTAGAAACATGGATATAATCATGGAAAACTGTTTTACTGCTGCACAAACTGCACCATCAAATCAAGCCATGATCGCGAGACTAAAACTCATAGGAGATACCCATCTTTGGTGGAAACAATTGTGCAAGGATGACCAAAAAATGTCCGAAAGAGCTATCACTGGGGATAAGATTAAGGATGTTGTGTGTGGGAGATATCTTCCACCCACATATCAAGCCTAGAAGATGAACAATTTGTTCAATCTAAAGTAGTTAATCCTAAGCCTAGAAGCCTACTACTCCAAATTCTTAACACTTCTAAAATTTAGAAATGGTCTAAATCTGCTACTCAATATACATATTGAATCAATAAGGCCATCATATTTATAGATTCATTGATTTGAGTAGCTCCAATAGTTCAGGAGATCGAACGAAGGCCAAGAAGTGCAAAAATTTGAGATAGAAACAGTTAGGGTAAGGGTAACTTCCAAGGTTATGTGAAAAGAGCCCAATGATAGTATTAATCAAACAAGACAAAGAAGGCCAAATAAAATACAATGGGAAGCTTTATACCCACAAGAAGTAGAAATGAGACTCAAAGGTTCTTCTATTGGAAGGAACTAGGACATTTCAAGAGGTAGTGCCTGAAGCTTCCCAAAGGTTAGTTTTGCAGGCAGGCCAAGATGCCAGGGGAAAGGTTGCTAGAATAAACCTAAAGGAGGTCAATAACCTAAAGGAGGTCAGTAATGATAAAGATCCCACAATGGAATCTGATATGGAAAGAGCTAGAGAACATACCACTCTCAATAAAAAGGGTCCAAATCGCCAATTCTCAGTAATTCAAACACCAGCAAATTATCAAGGTAAACCATTTTAACTTTTAATCGATTGTGGAAGTACCCATTCTTTCGTATCGCCAAAATGTGCGAAAAGGCTAGGCATAAACAATACTCTTGCACCTAAATTTCTTGTGGAGTTAGCAAATGGCAAAGAAGTTCTATTAACACAACAAACTAGCAAGGTCAAATTTAGCTCGAATTTAGCTTGGGTGGCAATTCTTCAAAAATGAAATTCTAAATTATGAACCTCGGGGCTTATAAATGTCTGCTAGGAATGGATTGGTTAATTCCAAACAATGCCCATATCCATTGCAAAAAGGGCCAAATCACATTCCAAAACTTAAAGGGAGAACAAGTAACCACTTAGGGAGAAGCAGGGAACCCTAAGGTTTAGCTAGCTAAACCCTCTCGAATAGGAAAGGGACTAAATAAAGGATTACCAGTCTATCTAATTAAACTCAACAAGGTCGAGCAGGATAGTGAAGTCAAGGATCAACTATCTTGGCTAGAATAATATACAAATGTTTTTCCAAAATACCTGACAGAGCTCCCACTAGCAATGAAAGTAGATCATGAAATTCAACTCATTCTAGGTGCTGCATCCGGCCCTACCGAATGTCAATTCTTGAAGCCATTGAGCTAAAAGAATAACTCAAGAAACTATTAGACCAGTGATACATCTGGCCAAGTAATTCACCATGGGGAGCTCCAATAATACTATTTTAGGAAAAGAAATACAAAACACTCTGCCTTTGTATTGATTATTGTGGATTAAACTAGGTGACAGTGAAAAACAAATATCCAATTCCTAGGATAGATGAGTTCATTGACCGACTCTAGGAAGTAAAGGTCTTTTCAAAGATCGATCTCAAATCAGGATATTATCAAATAAGAATTAGGGAGAAACATATCCCTAAAACTACTTTTAACACAAGGTACGATCATAATGAGTTTATTGTGATGTCATTTGGGTTAACAAATGCTCGTGCCACCTTCAACAAGTTGATACAAAACATTTTCCGACCCTACCTTGACAATTTCATCCTCGTCTTCTTTGATGATATCTTAACATATTCCAAGAATGAAGAAGAGCATGGGTCACAACTACGAATAGTTCTTGAAATAATGAGGGCGCACAAACTGTATGCTAAAAAGAAGAAATGTGCATTCTCCAAGAAATAGATTGAATATCTAGGATTCATAGTATCGGCATATGGCATTTCAATGGATCTTGTCAAGGTCCAAGATGTACAAGAATGGCCACCCTCGACAACGATCAAGGAAGTGGAAAGCTTTCTAGGGCTAATAGGTTGGTATAGAGTCTTCATTAAAGAATATACCTTAATCGTCATTGCTGTATTGCTACGTAGACACAGTGTGAAAAAACATGGAATGCATCATCATCGCACTTTCTTATTGATCTAGAGATTCAATGCCATATTGTCATTAGTATCAATGTCCATAGTATGGACGGCTCAAAAATACTAGATTTTTGGACAAGTTTAGCTTATTTTTGATATTTTGGATATTATTTCTTGCAAATATCCTAAAAAGTTGTAGAAAACTTCTAGATGTGTAATGGTTTTTTTGCTAAGGTCGAACGCCTTCAACAACGTATGAATTGTGTGCAGGATGATTTTTAAAGTACAATTCGAAAAAAAGTTGTAAGTTTAATAAAGTAAAATGGGTCATTTTAAGGTCTTATAGCATGTAAAGAAAGGGTATTTCTTAATATCCTTTGAACGCACGTTATATAGATGATTTCTTATAGGTGAATGCCCCGGGACTCAATGTTGGTCTCAACAAGGCATACAAGTGCTATGCATCTAGAAACTTTTCCTTTGATACCATGCTTAAATGCAAATGCAACATGTGTGAATAATTGTGCTCAAATAATTTTAACTATAAATTAGCTATATGTCATGTAAAAAAACATTTTCATGATTTCACTTCTCTAACATTATGTTGCATTGTAAAGGAATAGTACTAGGCTAAACCGTGCTACTATTCCTCTTTAGAATTAAATAGAACAAAGCCTATATACCATAATGTGCAATGAAATTAGAATTCATTTAAATCTTATCTTATTTAGGTTTTGCTTCTGTTTATAGGTGTCAAAGAATTTTGTCATCATTTTTTTGTATAAATAAGCAATAAATACACACTTTTTACATATAAATGGAGGTAGTATGAGAAAAATCCTCATTTCTTATCCTTGTTATATATCCACACATACTCTCTTAATTTTTGATATTTTTTTGTATTAAAACTAGTTTTTCTCTATTTTTCTAATTAAAAAAGACTATTTTTCATGTTTTTTCTATTTATTTGAATATAAATTACTGATTTTTCTTAATTTTATAATCTTTTTGACTAGTATGGATCGTGGTCCATTAGCATATCAATATTACAATCTTTCTGTCTCCTCTTTTTATCTCGCCATAATTGTTGTTCGTGTATGGAATGAGAGGATAAGGGGGAATGATGAGATGCGAGGAATGGAACAAGGAAGCATAAAAGCGACTGTGTGATGGCTTCAACGACTTTGGTTTTTGAAATACGATGTGTCATGTGTGCATGATTTAGCGTAATTATTGATTTATTGCAATTCAGCATCCCTTCTTTTATCATCAGCATAAAGCTTCATTTGATCCTGAGCTTTCTTCAAGTTGACTTTGCACTGCTGAAGTAAGGGCCTGCATTTTATCCAATTCCTCCTTGCTTTGTGGGTTTATTTTATCATTGAAGATAACCGTGGGGAGGGGCACCTTATAGCCGTACAATGCCTCGAATGGTAAAACTCCAATGCTAGAGTGTATAGAGTTGTTATAGGCAAACTCATCTAGATGCAACCATGAGTCCCAAGTATTCTGCACATCATAACAGAAATGCCTCAAGTAAGTTTCCAGCCACTTGTTAACCCTCTCTGTTTGGCCATCAGTCTATGAATGGTAAGTAGTGGAAGGGGCTAACTGAGTGCCCATAGAGCTGAAGACTACCAGCAAAAATTTGCTCATGAATTTAGCATCTCGATCATGCACAATGACCTCTGGTAAGCCATGTCATTTGAAAACATGTTCCATGAATTGGCTAGCTACTTGAGAAGCATTATATTGAGTCTTTGTGGGGATGAAATGGGCTGCCTTGGTGAGTCTTTCCACCACTACATAGATGTTGTTCCACACCTTCTTGGTCACCGGTAGGCCGGTTATGAAGTCCATAGTGATGTGTGTCCATTTTCCTTCGGGCATAGCCAATGGCTGTAGTAAACCAGCTGGTTTTAAGGTGCTATCCTTGTTTTGTTGACATGGCACACATCTCAAGACAAAATCTTTTACATCCTTCCATAGGCCCTTCCAATAAAAACTTTTAACAATTTTGTCATAAGTTTTAAATATGCCCAAGTGACCAGCTGTAGGTGAAGAATGCATCTCTTGCATGATCTTTTGCTTGAATGGGGAAGTGTATGGGATGGCAATCTTGCCCTGAAACCATAAGAGACCGTTCTTAAGCTGATATGGAGGGTTTTCTTCTACATGCCCTTGCTGTAATTTCTGGAAAATGTGGCTGAAATCAGCATCTAACAAATAGGCTTCCTGAAGCTCTTCTATCCAATCACTATGAAGTTCCATCATGTCTGAAACTTTATAAGCCCACATTCTTGATAATGAATCAGCAACTACATTTTCTTTTCCTCGTGTATGTGTAATGTCAAAGTCATAGTTTTGCAATATAGCGACCCATCTGCGTTGTTTGGGGGTAAGATTAGACTGAGAGAGGAAGTATTTGAGGACCCTATGGTCGCTCTTGACCCTAAATCTGCTGGCATACAAGTAATGGTGCCATTGCTTAATGGCATGAAGGATGGCCAACATTTCTTGGTCATATACATTCATGGTCATCTCATTTTCAGCAAGTTTGCGGCTCTCAAATGCTATAACCCCATGCTCTTGTAACAATACAGCCCCTATGCCTCTGCCACTGTCATCACACTGAATGGTGAATTATTTCAAAAAATTTGGGCAAACCAAGATGGGTGCTGAGGTAAGCAATTCTTTGAGCTGATTAAGGCTCTTATCAGCTATGGGATCCCAGAAAAAGGCCTCTTTCTTAAGCCTCTCCGTCAAGGGAGCTGCAATAGTGGCATAATGCCTAATGAATCTGCGATACAATGATGAGAGACCAAGAAATCCTCTAAGTGAAGTGGTATTTGCAGGTGTGGGCTAGTCTTTTATACACTGCACTTTCTTAGGATCAGCCCTAATTCCATCTTCACTAACAATGTGCCCCAAGTATTCCACCTCAGTCTGCATGAAAGAACATTTTGTCTCCTTGGCAAAGAGTCTATGCTACCTCAATAAAACAGTGATCTACTATAGATGAGGATGTCATCAAAGAAGACCAACACAAATCTGAAAAGAAAGGGCTGAAGTATTTTATTCATTAAGCTCTGAAAGGTGGCTGGTGCATTAGTTAACCCGAAAGGCATGACCAAGAAATGATAAAGTCCCCCGATTAGTCTGAAATGCTATTTTAACCTCATCCCCTACCCTCATGTGAATCTTGTGATAGCTTGATCTCAAATCTATCTTTGTAAAGTACTTAGCCCCCTTGAGCTCATCCAGCAAGTCATCTATGCATGGAATAGGGCACCTGTTTTTCACAGTGATCTTATTAAGATCCCTATAGTTTATGCACATCCTAAAAGATCCATCCTTCTTTTTGACCAATAACACAAGGGAAGCATACGGTGAAGAACTGGGCTCAATGAATCCCATGTCTAGTAATTCTTTGACTTGTTTGGCAACTTCTTCTCTTTCGCACCTAGACAATCTGTAAGGTGGCTTATTCACAGGCTTTGACTGAGGCTCCGAATCTATGGGATGATCAACTGCCCTATTATGGGGTAGTGTTGTAGGTACTTGGAAGAGGTCCTTGTACTTTTCTAAAAGAGTTTTTAATGCTGAATTCTTTACTGTTTTAGTGGACTGATTTGAATTTTCTTTATTTAACTGCAATACAAAGATTTGGGATCGTTTCTTGAACTCTTTCTTGAGTTGTTTGCTGGTAATGAGCTAAAATTCACTATCATTTTGAATTCCTTGCAAGTGAATGAGCTGTCCCGCATTGACAAACTACATATACAGCAAGGAAAATTCCATGGTTATAGTGCCCAAAGTTTTCAGCCAATCACAACCCAAGACAACATCTATAGGTCCCATTTCCAATGCAATTAAATCCAATTGCTGTCCAAAATTTTCAGCAAGATGAATATAAATAGCAGGGCATACCTGTGTGCTAATTTCTTCATCCCCATTGGCAACTTCCACCTTCAATGGCTTATGTAAATCGTGGGAAAACACTTCAGCCTATCTATGACTGCTCTATTAATGAAACTATGAGTGCTACCACTGTCCACAAGTATAAACACATCCTTCCCATGAAATTGGCCCTTAATACGCAATGTATTAGGGCTTCTAGATGCTGTCCAAGCATCCATTGATATGGTATAAGTAGTGGCAGCATGTATTTTAGCATTTGGTTCGATCTTTCTACCCATACCTCGTGATACATGGCCACCGGGGTCAAAAGGAAAAGAATCAGCAGGGTAAAAGAACTCTTCCTGACCAAACTCTTCATCAGCATCATCTGTTTCAGCAGTCATCATAAAAGCATGTGTATCCTTAGGGTCCTCCTCTGAGTCCTCAAATACTAACGTGTTGTAAACTCGTGCCTTAGCATTTCTAAAAGCACATTTTAAGGCATGATCAGTTGTATACGTCTTGCCACACTTGAAACAAAGCCCTTTTTCCTTTCTTTATTTATACAAATCCATGGGAATGGACCTTGGAATACCAAAGGCTAAAGCATTTTTACTTCTGTTGTCCCGTTGCCTATTATCCATTCTTGGGTTGTTTGCTGTCCTTAAATTGCATTGTGGTCTTGAGGCATTAAAAGTAGGGTATGTGGGGACTTTGGAGTGCTGAATGGCATGTTACCACCACCATAATTGGCCCCAAATTGCCCCGGCCTTACAACACCTCTTTGCTATCCAGAATATGACTGCATGTGTCCTCTTTGCTGCCCAAACACTGGCTGAGATGCCCCTCTTTGGTGTCTATACTAAAATGAAGCATCTCGACGACACTTATGAGAGTACCTCTCAACCAATTCAATAGCTTTGAACAAATCCGATGGATTTTGAGCTGAAACATCATTTGAGAGTTGGGGATCCAACCCATACACATACTTGTGTAACTTGGCATCATCACTAATTAACTCAACATACATGGTAAGGTTGAGGAACTGATTTGTGTATTCTCTAACAGCAAGATCATGCTGTTCAAGGCTATATCATCGGTGGGGGCAAGCTTTTCTTTCTCCACCAATGAGACAAATACTTGCACCATGAGTACTCTGAATGCTTTCCATGAGTTCACTTGCTGATTTTCTCTTTTAATGTAACTCCACCATGTATGTGCAAATCCTTCCAAGTGGATTGTTGCAAAATGGATCTTTTGGTCATCATTACGGGGCAAGATGCCAAAATAATCCTCAAGCTTGGAGAGCCACTCTTCAAGTTCAGCTGGGGATGACGACTAACCATTGAATTTTGAGAAGATAATCTTGTCTCTCAACTCTCTTTCATGATTAGGTGGCTATCCCACGTATCCAAACTGAGGCTGATCCATATGGCTACCCAAAAATGAACCATTGTGAAGGCTCTCCCTATTCAAAAGTGCTGTTAGGGATGCCCATTCTCCCCAAAATGCCTTGACATTTCATATTTGCTACATTCACTGGTGGGTCCGTCAATCGTTCAGCATGCATACCCGATCTATCCTGATGTTCCTTCCCTTTCATTTGGAATTCCATCCACTTAGTGAGTTGGGCCGCAAGGGTGTCCATAGTAGTCTTCATTTGACCAATCCCTTCCATCAATTCTCTATGCCTCTCAACATGCCTTTTCTCATGCGAACTGAGGGTGTTAGTGAGTGCACTGAGGCTGTCCATGCCATGAGAATAATCTTCATCTTCCACGTCAGGGTTAGTTTCAGCCCTTGGGACGTGTACATCCCTTATTTGTTACTGAAGGTCATCATTTGCCTTAGTTTTTCCCTTATTTCCTAGCATGGTTACGTGCAGTCCCGTTAGACCACCTGTCACTGTTTTGCCTGTAACTGGAGCTCGGAAGCTTCGATTGACCTACTTTTTTGTTCAAACCGGAGCCAAGGATTCCCTCTTCAAACTGAGCATAAGCATGTGCTCCCAGATTTTATACAAAAAATTCTGTAATAAGAAAAGTACTGCTGTACTGTGTAGTCCAGCAGCCTGTCTACACCTGTAGGAGACCTGTTTTGACCTGTAAGTATCTTGTGGGGTCCAAATAGAGTTCCAAAATTGATCGAGGTCCTTATTAGGACCTATGGGCACTCTGCAAGACCTGCATCTCAATTCTTGGGAGTAGGTATACCTCTGTAAATGCAAGCAAATTGCTTACAGCACCCTGTGAGGGTTAAGAAAGGGGTTGCAATGGATCATACTGTCAATGTATGACTGAAGGGTCATCCCACATGGCATAATGCATTGCCCAGTCATCCAAATTCACTATTTGTAGCCTTATTCCATAACTGAGCATGCCATAAGCATCTCTTAGCACAATTTCCCATGCATAGGAATCTCTCATACATCCCAAGCATTGCATTCACTACCATTGACTGCATATGTATTCTCATGTTTGCAAATACATCCTCAAATTCTCATGTTTGCAAATACATCCTCAATAAAATTTCCATACATTTGCAGCCAGTAATACATCCATACATCAGTGCCAAGTTGATATCTCAGTTATTTAAGTGGGTACCTGCACCTGCAAGAAACTTTGGGCTCCGGATCACTCGGAGGTGGGCAAAGTGCCCCCTGGGCCGGGTTGTGCACCCCTTTAGGGTCTTTGATGGCAAGGGGGGTCACCTCTCTTTTGTGGCACCAGATCACCGAAAGGTGGGCAAAGTTCCCCGCGGGCCGAATTGTGCACCCCTTCAAGGTCTTTGATGGTAAGGGGGGGTCACCCCTCTTTTGTCTTGCCACCTCACCTGGCATCGGGCTTTTTCCTCACCCGGAGTATACATGGTAGACATTTATTAATTAAGCAATCAACATGCTATGCAGGGTGGCTTGGAAGTAATTCTTTTCATGAGGTGCATGGAATTTGAGTTGGAAATAAGGAGAGGGCTTACCAACAATGACTCACTGCTAACTCACCTCATTTACAATGGATTTCAGAGATTAATATTTGCTCAAACAATCATCACAAGTCAAGAGGTTAGGGTGAGGCAATCAGTAAATAATTGTGAGAATTTTCAGCATAGAATGGATCATTTTGAATGCAAGGGAGCCTAAGAGAGAATTGAAATTAAATTGACAGCATGTAAGCATTGAAATCTGGGAGAAAATGCATGATTGACTACTTGAATCTCTTCTAACAATAGGCTTTTTAGGCTCAGCAAGAGGATGAAATTAGAAGAGAGCTCAAGAGTCAATTACCTCTTTGATTGGTGAAGATGGGATAAGAATCAATGGCCAATGTCCCCATGATCGGTCTCCAATGCTCCCATTAGCTCCATGATGACAACTTTAGCTAAGAATTGAGTCTTCAAGCTTGATTCTTCAATGGGGGAATGAAAGGTTGAACTTCAATAGTTCTCAGCATGCCTTGATGATCATAGAAGAAGAATGCCCCAAAATCTCACCCCATAATGCCTTCCCGTGCTCCAAAGCTCTTCCCATTGAGTAAACAAGCTCCATTGATGGCAAGGAGTCCAATCTTGAAGCCACGGGACGCAATCTTGAAGGGAGCTTGAAGGGAAATTGAAGGTCGTGGTCTATGGCTATGGCTATGTATACACTCACATGTATGGATAGCCATGGATTCTCCTTTAGCATTCACTAATTCTTGAGGGCTTTTGCCTTCCTTGGTCTCAGGAACTTGTACCTATAGGAATCCTTGAAGAAGCAAGCATCTTTTCTATGCATACATGGATTACAACCCTCACTCATAATTCAAATATAAAGTACATGTGAGTGAGTTTGGCCCTAAGACTTTTCGAGAATATTCTACATGCTATAATATACAAAGATTTGAGTAACATGTGCTTTCTTAACTATGCCAATGACTGTGATAATTTTCAAAGAATTAATCTATCACTTTTGAGCACTTGACTAGTTTTCATTATTTCCTTTTCCATCTTAACAACTTTCTTCTTTTATGATTGGCATTTGTTAACTCCCTTTGACCTAGCTTTAACTATCTTTAATCAACTCTTTCTTTTGGTTTTAGTTGCTAATATTTTGGGTTAACATGCTCTTCATTCTCATTCATTAGAGTAGGAGACTCCCTTTGACCTAGCTTTGATAGTCTTTAATCATCTCTTTCTTTTCCTTATAGTTGCTACTATTTTGGGTTAACATTCTCTTCATTCTCATTCATTAGAGTAAGGGACCATGTTTATGTAGCACAAAGGGCATGGTAGTATGACACATATCTACATGTACCATGTGCCTATTGTTCTAAAGCAAAAAGATGCAATATGTATAGTTGCATGCACATGAAGAAAGTTTCTTGAGCACCCTAATGATGATAGTGCACTACATATTTGCATGGAAAGCATATACACACCATGCATTGCAATTATTTGCTCTATCTCAAAGTGTCTCAAGGATCTCCTAACATGCCTAATAGTAACATGGTTTTTTTGTAGTTTTGAAAGACTTACAGCTATGATTTGCCTAAAAGTTTGATGGTTTCTTGGGCTTCATTATACATAGGCTTGCAAATATTTAGCTATATAGTGAGAATAACACACGACATTTTCCATTGTAGACATTACATGAAAGTTTTCATGCCTAGTTAATATTCAATACTATGTGATAGTTTGTGGTTTTGAAGAGTTGGAATGCACCTAGAATGCGGTTAAGGCATATGACCAAGGCAATATGTGCTCTAGCATCATGCATGGAGAAATGATTAGGGTGGTTTGTGACCAAAAATGGTGGTTGAAACAGCCCAAAGTATCCAAAGTTAGTGTATTACTTGGAAGTTATCTCTAAACATTGGATTTGTGTATTTTTGCATGTATGGATCATCTTTACCATGCTGAAGTACTATTGGTGGCAACAATTCTTAGGCATGTTGGACAGAAGCAAAACTTTGGCAATTATTGTTATTGTTGCTACATCTTGGAGTGCATGTGTTGCACACCAATGAGTCAATGATTCAGTCTCATCAGAATCAAGTATTTGCTACCATTGGGTAACTCCATCAAAGGACCCACTAGATCCCAAATCACCAACTAAAAAAGGAATGCTTCTTGTATTGATTGTAATAAATTTCTCTCTTTATTGCATCACCGAGCTTGTAATTTTGACACTAGACCAATTTTTGAACTATTGAGTTGATATTGAAGAGAATATGAGGACCATTGATTGATTAGGCTAGGACATAAAGGCTTGAAAGCCTACACAATAGCTTCTATAGCTACAGTGGAGTTGTAGAGCATCTGAGGATCGGGTTGAAACAAAACGACTAGCAACCTACATATTAGCTTCCATAACTATACACTAGCTAAAAGTTTGGTTATTGCTATAGAAGTGCCACAAGCACCTTTCCTTGCATCAAATAAGGATATAAAGTCCACGTGTTATCGAAAGCTTCAATCTAGTCTCTTGGGTCCATTGTCATAAGAGGGTGTCATGATTGTATGATTCTTCTCTTACAATAAGAGTTTCACAATGTTTCTTTTACATTGGACAAATGGCCTATGTTGATTGTTTGGGCAACAACTATGCCATGAATTGATGCTTGCATATTAATCTTGGACCCCGTCAAGATGGGGATTTTTAATTTTCTCACCATGATCTTCTATGTATTTTAATCACAATTTATGTGTAATTTAAAGCAAGGCAACAAACGATACAATGACACAATCAAAGATTCAGGTACAGATAATGGAACATGTATATATTCACTTGAATAACACATGTAAAGGCACACCCATATGTGCAAGAAATCTTTCTAGTCTACCTGTTAACCGGTAGACTAACAAGGTGGAAAATCTGGAAAAGCTAAAGCAGAAGACAAAGGCCAAGGAAAAGTGAAATGGAAGACAAAGGTGCACAAGAAAAAATGCAAGTCAATACTTTTGTAAAAGAGCGCAAGCGCATCATGATTTAATTTAAGGAGTGCCGGGCTCTCACCTGTGCAATTTGTAAAGGTAGATGGGCAGTAGAAAGGAAGCTAGGAAGATAGAAGGACAATGGGAAAAAGGACCTAGGCCACGGTTGGCCATGTAAAAAAGGGGATAAGGGGATGACCGCCCAAAAGGGATTTAGGGTTTTGTATATAAAGTTGAAAAGTGAATGAGAAGCTCATTCTTGTGTGTGGCCAAAAGTGGGTCTCCTCTTCTTCTTCATCTTCTTCTTCTTCTTGCTTGCTTGAGCTTGTGCTTGAGAGAGGGAGTGTGAGAGTGTGAGGGAGTGAGTGTGTGAGGGTGAGGGACCGAGGAGGAGAAGCTCTCCATCTTCTCTTCTTTTCTTTTCTTCTCTTCTCTTCTCTTGTCTTGCTTGTGGCTATGGAGCTTGGAGCTTGGAGCTTGAGGATGGAGCTTGCTTGAAGCTTGCACTTGGATCGTGGAGCTATCGGAGTATGCGGGAGAGGAGGTAACTCGATCGGCATGGAGGTAAGCTCACTACACTCGTAGATATGGATGGCATGTTGGCTATGTGAGAGGTATCCATTAGTGCTCGGCTTGGAACGCTTGAAATAATAAACAATCCGTGGGTCTTGGCGGTTGAGCGAAAGCTCCCACATTTTGGTTCCATTGTCGGGACCAATGGATTCAAGCCTTGAGCGCTTGCGCACTTCAAATCGAGCAATGGAGTAGGGTTTTCCCCGAACCGGTGCTTGAGGTAGATAAGTAGGAAGCAAGGGAGTTTGAAGAGGTATTCGATCTCCTTAGCAAGTAGGTTTTTTTTGTTTTGGACTTGGGAAAGTATGATGGAGTAGTGTAGGTGTTTTCCTTATGATTTTTTCTTGCATTTAGGAAGGATAGGAGCAAAACATTGGAGCAAACAGTAGGGTTTTCTGTTGCTGTATAATAGGCTGAAACAGGGAAAAGAAGGGCTCAAAATAAAATTTTGGGTTAAATGTTAGTAAGGGAGGCAAGACTAAGGTGATTACATGCTTGGGTAGGGTGATAAGGGCCCAGGAGTGGCAAGAAAGGCCACATTGTGCATTGTAGGGTTTCAGGAGAGCAGGAGAGAGGGAGAAAGCTTTGTCGCGTAGGTCCTCTACGATCTGGCCATCTGGGAGCTATTTGCCCAGCCCAGGTAATTCCACATCTTCCTCTACAAGAGTAGGTTGGATCTAGAGCTGCTCGACCAATGGGAAGGCCTCCAATGCTCGGCGCGGCAAATTTTGTGAAGTCCGACGAAAAAATGCGCCACGCTCGTTGTGTCCGAGTGACGGCGATTTTGGGCCGAGTCCTAGAATCGGCCCTTGGACCGCTCGGAAATTTGGCCCTCGGCCTTGCTGACTCGGCCCACTCGACTTGGACACCCACCGCTCGGCTCGTCTGAATTGAGCATTCGGACCAACTTTGAAATTCGGCCTCGGCCCAGCTGACTCAGTCCTCGGCCCACTTAGCCCTCGAACAACCAGACTCGGATTGGCCAAATTTGATATTCAGACCAGTTACATTCGGCCCTTTCCACTCGGCCCTCGGACGGTCAGAATCGGACACTCGGCCCCTGCAATTCGGACTTGTTTGGCCGAATTTAGTTTTTTTCAAATTTTAATATGTAGACCATGAAACTGACCGAGAGACCATATAGAGCCGAAACCATATAATAGATCGATCACTGGGCTGAAACTTAGAGCAAGTAGTTCAAATTTTAGCTATAAACGGTCTTTCAAATCATGTATGGCATTTACCGTAACGACCCTGTGGGACCGGGGGACTGTCCCCCCCGGATCCTCGCAGAGGGGACTCTGCCCCCTCTGCACCTCCCCCAAGTAGGTTGGAGAGAAAACGCGCGCCTTGATAAGTCCTCCAAATTGGACCCTAGTGTAGTAATGACTCTACACGAGCATGGATTCTCACTTGCAAAAGAGCTACCAAAAGCCCATACCCAAACAAAGACAAGTAGAGACCCTAGAACCTCAATGGGCCAATCTAGCCAACAAGAGGCCACACTACAAAAACACGTATGTGTTGCATTTGGACTGCATCTGGTCAAAGTGGAAAGTAGCAACATCAAGCTACAATAGCGAGAATGACTAGATATGACAGTCCTGATGATAGATGCTCCTTGAATAGCACTGCACTGATGATCCAAGACACCAGTGGAGAATCCACATTTGATCGTGCTGTTGGAGACTCAAGGGCATTTGTCAAAAGGCTTAAATTTACAAGCCAAGACCCGGAAGATGAAGACATAGTACCACTTGCTTATCTTAGGGTCAAACTCACCGCGAAAAGAGAACACACTATCAATGCTATGATTGATGAAGGAGCAGATTTTAATATCTTGACCTATGAATCATGGACCCTACTAGGCCAACCAGAGCTTACACCGACTAATGCAACTCTTAGCCCTTATGGGGGACACCCACAAGCACTAATAGGAAAGTGCAAAATCCTTGCAACAATTGAAACTGAAAGCTTACCTATCCTATTTCATGTTCCTCCAAATAGTGCTAATTACGGTATAGAAACTCTCCTAGGAAGACCCTTCAAAAGGGCGACCAAGTGTGAGGCCGACTATGTAGCACAGAGGATACACCTAACACTACCGGGTGTAAGGATAGTCACGACCTTTAGCAAGGATGGCCTCATCGAACCTCGAGGGAAAGGCAAGGAAGGTGCTGACATAACAGTCAAGCCTACTAACGAGAGCAAGGACTTGTTGGAAGAGTTGATACAAGCATAGGTTGAATAACGAGAACCAGTGAGTGAGGCCATGCCTGAAACAAGAAGGTCAAGAGACAATCCCAAGGATGGGATTTGGACTTACAAATATCGTAGAAGACCCCAAAAGAAGCCCAAGCCTTATAGACGAAGGTATCGATGGAGAGCCAATACAACGCCGAGATGGATATCCAAAGCGTTGCTACGTGCTCAAGGGTATTATGCAGGTAACCGATGGATTTGGGTACCAAAACCCCCTACTAAACCACCTCTATTAGCTGAAGGCCAGATTGCATCAAAAGTAACAAAGCACAGGAGGAAATCTAAGAGAAACTCTAGGTCTCAAGGCAAGAAACCAAACATGAGTGTTCGAAAGAAAGAGCCTCAGTCTAGCATGCTTAATAAGCAGATGTCATATGTAACCATTGAGCGTGCACAAAGACCACTAGTGCTCAAGGAGCTTTTGACTTTCCAAGAGGATAATGAGCACCAAAGGCACATCACTGCTCGTGAGAAGGCTGATTGCTCAACAAAGAAAATGGCACAATCGTCTAAAAGCCTCGAGCAAATCATTCAGCCAGTGCCACGTTCACCTAAGAGTCCTAGATCTCCTACACCCTCTTTTCCCAAACAGACACAGGAAGCACAACAGCAGTCGTCAAGGGCGGCTACTCAATCCCAATCTCTATCTCCATCTAAGCTTCCAAATGTCCAAGAGGTGGGATAGGACACCATCCGTAGCTCTCGGCCCAAGGATATGCATGTGCAACCTAATGTGACTAGATCAACTCATGCTCGATCTACACAAGTGAATGCTCAAAGGGCAATAAAATACACGACCACTTCCGATCGCCCTAGGGACTTGACACTGCAATCTACTAATAGTAGCCAGTCCACTGAAATAGCTGCTACTACTTCCAATCAGGGATCACAGCAGTCACAACACCTAGCCATGACAATGCCCCTTGCAGAACATGTCCTTAGCAGTTCACCTGTGGAGGAGGTGTCGCAACCAACTTCCTTGACACCTCTAGCACTTCCAAAGCGCCTAAAGCCTAGGCTGGAGGAGTTAAACAGAAGGGAATTGGCTGAAGAGCTAGACTCTCCAAAAAGGGAGGCACTTGTATCCTCACAACCTAGCGAGGCTATTCAGCAGGCCATGGCTATATCCCATGAGGACACACTAGAGAAAGAGAATGCTGAGGCCCGACCAAGCACATCAACAGTTGATCTAGTCTAGGGACCTAAGTCATTGAGAGATGCATCTTCACTGACCAAGAAAAAGAGGAGAAAACAGTGAAAACAACAGTAGTTATAGGTGGTTGTGGACCCCAAGACCATTGAGACCAAGAGCACTGGAGAGTTGAGGAATAAAGCGTCGAGTCCATCCACCAATGAACCCATTGATGTCTCTCCTAATAGTAGTGAAACCTCAGACACATCCGTGTGCTCTGAAAAATCAAAGCAGCCGTTGCCATCAACACTTGCTTGCAATACCCAATCCACCGACAACAGGACTCACATTGACCAATCAAGAGTAGATACAATGCTGTCACAACAGGGTGACAAATCTATACTAGTCACATCCGAGGAGAACCATGAAAAAATAGTAGCAAAACCTCAGGAAAAATGCACAAACCCCGAGAGTGTAAGCGATCCTAGTGTTGACCAATCTTGCTCATCTAGGCTTGAGCCCCCAGCTATGCTAAAGCCTAGGGAAACTCCTAGAACCTTGCATGAGATAGCAACCAAGCAAGCCCTCGTTGAACATAGAAGTGTCGCAGAATGCTTAACTGAGTTGGATACTAAGCTTAAGGTGTTCGCACGTGTCTACATCCTTGTGGACATGGGCGCATTCCCTAAGGAGCAGCTTGGAGAATACTTGCCATTTTCCCTATCCTCGGAAGAGCAAGAACATCTTAACGAGCACTATGATAGGCTCCTGCATGAATGCATGCAACTCACCTCTGACGAGGAAGCCAATGAACTACGCTTAACTGTGACATTCAATGATGTGCTCTACCAACCAAATCTCTTAAAGATAGAGCAATTAAAGCAACAATTGGAGGGTCAAAGTCAATTTGAGAAATGTTGGTTTGAAAACCGTGTTGCAATGGCCGAACTAGGAGCCCAAATCATGACAGTCCAAATGGTGGTCTCAAAGAGACCCAACCTATGTGGCACCAACTTCCCTTCGAGTGCTAACTACTATTCGGGGTACGGACTTAGCTGGAACTAGCCAAGAGAACTCTTTGGCTGATAAGGTTCTCACTGAGGAGGAGCTACTTGTTGCAAGTAGACTCGGACAAGGTACCATGATACTTGACATTGCAAAATACCTTATGCTATTAAGAAGGCTACCACGAGTACTGGATGCTGGTGCCACACTCCAGTACAATCCCGAGTTCTACAATTGGTTTTTATCCTCATGAAGTGACATGGATTCGTAAATATGTATATAAATAAACAATGACTTTTGTGACCCTGTATAGATAAGATCAACGTACACAAGCAATGATAGTCAAGCGTAGGGTGAAGGGTTGGGTTTGATAGGCTAAGCTCCTCAGGTCCTCCTCTCACCACAAATTTAGAAGTTGTGTGACCATTCCCACCTCCAAGTGGAGAGCATGCAACCCTCATTACCACCATAGGAAGCCCTGACCAACATCTCTGATGATGTAGACAGGGTACCGTCCCTTTCTATACACCTTTCCCCCTTTCCGATCTATCCTTCCGAGGATGAGCCCTGCCCTATTCCATAACAACCAATCCATGCAACTTAGCATAAGCCAAGATATGCTAATGGCTGGAGGCCAAATGAAAATCATCATAGGGGCCATCCCTCTACAACAAACACTGCATGCCTCACCTCTCCCCTTCTCGTCATGTGCGCTTGATAACCCACTATATAATCCCTTCAATGCGAACAGTTTTATCCTGCCTCAAGGCCTAATCCTTGGTTCGTATATTGCAAGTCCCCCTACGGTAGACGACATGGAGCACCCAGTGCAGTTGGCTTGAAAGGACACTATTCGCCGTCGAAGGGAGCATGTAGCATAAGCTCCTCTATCGGAATGCTACGTACCTACCCTTAAAAGATATGAAAGAAACATGGCCCAAGCAACACCGCCCCAGACATAGGCCAAAAAATCCCAAGGCCAGGGAAATAGAAGCTCAAGGGAGCACACAGGGCGTGGCAACATCGATCATGCAGGCCCCCAACAGACGCTCGGACACCAGGCGCTCGAAAGAGGAGAGAAATTGTAGCCGGATGACTAGACATGACGATTGACAGTCATGTCAGCTTTTAGCCCCTATTAGAGCCATGAGACTGACCCCTAGACCCAAATTTGACCTTGACCAGGAGCTGAACAACATAGCGCAACCCTAGAGACCAGTGGCCAATAAGTGAGTGTAAAGCCCTATTTGGCCGACAACTTAGACCGGAGTGCGGAAGTTGCACTTGTTATCTTGCATTTGCACCCACATTGTTTCGACACTTGAAATGCACTTTGGAAAAAACTGAAAGCCTAATTTTGCACACTGCACAAAAAAGAGCAACATACATGCATTGAGTGAACTAAAATTGAGGGTTGGTTTTGTCAATAAAAAGAAACACACTCAGACCTAATTAACAGAGGGAACCCACCAATAGGAGGCAACACTCAAACCTAGACAGGGAATCAAGCAACCCTATGGAGAAGTTGTGCCTTGCGATGGTATTTGCGACCAAAAAGTTCAGGCACTATATTCTTTATGAGAGGGTGGTTTTTTATACGAAGGCAGAAGGGCTTAGATTATTATTGAATAAGTTATAGCCGCCTGACCGTTTGGCAAAGTGGTTAATCACTTTGCAGGATTATGAGATTAAGAGAAAGCCGCCAAAGCTTCAGGGCATTGTAGAGTGTCTTGTGGATTTCGGAGAACCAAAAGAGGTCTTGGCTGAAGGAAGTGACATGTAAACTTTGTTCAAGGTTGATATGGCGTCTATTCCCTCCTGGTATGCTACTATAACGCACTATCTTTCTATGGGAGAGACTGGAGCCACTTTATCAAAATCAGAAAGGAGGAAAATTAAACAGCAGGCATTGAAATTTTCCTTGATCGCAGGCACATTATATCGACAGGGTGTTGATGATATCTATCGCCGATGTGTGATACTTGACGAGGTTCCTTTATTTTGGAGGAGTGTCATGACTCCGCTTGTGGAGGGCACTTTGTTGGGCGGTTAACAGCACAGAAAGCTTTAAGAGATGGATATTGGTGGCTATCCATCTTCCAAGATTCCTTTGAATACGTTAAGAGATGTGATACCTGTTAAAGGCATGACTGCAAAGAGAATAGGAAGCATCCACTTGCGCCTATCATGGCTATCCTTCCATTTGAGAAGTGGGGTATTGACTTTGTGGGTCCTATTACCCCATCATCTACTACTCAGAAGAGATAAATTATAGTAGCAACTGATTATTTTACAAAATGGTCAGAAGCACGGGCGATGAGATAGGACAATGCAAAAGAGATTGCCAATTTCTTACTTGAGCAAATCATTTGCCGTTTTGGTCTGCCAAAAGAAATAGTATCAGATCATGGAATCCATTTTTTAAATAAGGTAATTAAAAGCCTGATTGAAGCATGGAAAATTAAGCATAAAAAGACGACCCCCTATAATCCACAAGCAAATGGACAAATCGAAAGTACCAATAAGCAGCTTGTGGGTAGTCGATCCAAGATAGTCCCCGAAAAGAAGCGGGACTAGGATACAAAATTATATGTGGTGGTTTGGGCATATAATATGACTTTTAAATGAGCCACTAGCCACACCCCATTCAAATTAGTTTATAGAGGAGGAGTGTGTATCGCCCCTAGAAATTGAGTTGCCAACCATTCGATTCGCAATCAATCATTCTCTGGGTGATGAAGATGCCCTATTTGAGCGGTTTGCGACTATAGCCCACTTAGATGAGCTCAAATTGCAAAGTTTGTTGCACCAAGTGGTAGCTAAACGTCCGATGAAACGGTTGCATGATTTGAAAGTGAAGAAATATACTTTTAAAAAGGGGCAGTTAGTTCTATATTATGATGCACGTAGGGAGCTATTTCCAGAGAAGTTGGAACCTCGATGGGATGGCCCTTACAAGATAGTTTGGATAGGTAAAAATAAATCCATAGTTCTATTACCTGATCTACAAGGAGTGGAATTTAAGAATAAGGTTAATCTTAATAAGATTAAACCTTATTATTTTTAAATATGCTAATGCACTAAATGCATTGCAGGTCCATGCTAGGGTTGATTTGAGACCTGCAGGAGAGCTTAAATTGGTTGATGGGGCGGTTAATCCCTTATTTGGAGCACCCATATCTCGAGTAAAGATATCATCAAGCGAGGCTTATATGGTGGAGCAAGGGATATAAAGTGATTGAGCAAGAAGACAGTACCTTTGTGTGGGAGATTAAAGTTTTTTGCTATCACTGCTTACAAATCTTGACAAGCATCCCTATTGAGTTTAATGAAGAAGGTGCGATGGAGCCGTCAGTTCATCCTCTGAATATGTTGAACTTTGACTATCATAATTAGGAATAGGGGAGTTCTTGATGGCTGGCTGTGTAAACCCATTATGGATGTATACATTATATTTTGATGGAGCGTCCACGGGCCCTAATAGAAAAGGAAGTGTTGGAGTAGTTATATGAGATCCCCGACGTAGAGTTACAATGAAATTAGCTGCTTATCTCGGGGTAGGATTTACTAACAACATGGCAGAGTATAAAGCTCTAATTATGGGATTGAATATTGCTAAGAAAGGTGGTATTAGGTGGTTGCTAATAAAAGGGGATTCCTAGCTAACCTTAAATCAACTCAATGGGACATTATACAGTCTGGAATCCTCTCCTTTGTATGTATCATTGCACTGCTATAACCCTACTTGATGAATTTGAGAGCATATCTCTTTAGCTGATTCCACGTTATTGAAATCAGTTTGGGGATTCCTTAGCTAATTTTTCTTATGAGGAGGACCTCTTTTTCAACTGTGGTCCTAGTCCGGATGTTGCTATTGATAATGAGACAGGACTTGGTGGCTTGTGGGGAATGTTATCAGACCACGCCTTATATGGCAGGTGATGGTTGATATGGGTAATGCAAAGAGTAGCCGAGACCCATCTCCCACTATTATCTTGGACCCATAGGTTGATTAGACAACATGTTATGCGTACACCTCTTGCTATATATGCAAGAGGTATGGGCCATAATTTGATGCATTTAGTTTAGCGCTGAGTGCCCTAGTTTTCTCCTTGGAATGGAGCGTATTTGCGTATATCTTCCTTCTTCCAAGGAGGGATTTCTCTGAGCTGTTTTGTTGGATTCTATTAGGCCAAGAGGGCCAATTGCTTTAAGTAGTTAATGTCTAATTTCTTTAGGTTAAGAGGGCCCTTTGTTTTCAGGTTTTAATAATCTATTTCTTTAGGCCAAGAGGGCCAGTTAGTTTGCAATGAAATGTGCTACTTCTTTAGGCAAAGAGGGCCCTATCTCTATTTAGTGCAGGTACGTTTAATGTTTTGTTGTTTTAGTGATTGCACCATACAGGTTGACAAAGTCGCTGGAGGGAGCCTTTGTTGCAAAGAAGCTTCTTGTGGCCATTCCAGGTGGTTTCGTCTCCTTTTCGAGTTTTTCCCTTAAGCAATTAATGATATATGTGCGGGTGAGGGTTACTTTCTTTTGTTTGTTGGGGACCGGCACTTGAGGCATGAAGTCCCAGGTTTAGGTTTTGTATGTTTGGGAAAGGTCTGAGTAGTCCTTGCCTCATGCAAGGCATTGTCAGGCATTGAAAGACCTGTTTTAGATGGGAGTTCTAGTGACCTTGTTCTGCTGACCTGCTATGCAGCCATTCTAGGAGTTCTTGTTAGTTGTGAGGCAATTAGAGAGGCCTATTAAGATAATGATGGAAAGAGACAAAACCATACAGATCTGAAAGACTATATGTGAATATAGGGAGGTGTGTAAAAAGGGATTTGACCCCTATAAAAATAGAAAAGGAAAGAAATAAAAATCCTTGAGCTATTGTTCATCGCCTTGTGAAGGCCTAGTAGGTTCTTGGGGATGAGTAAGACCCGGGGCCGATACCTTGCCCTTCATTGGGATGACATCTTGCCATAAAAGAAGAAAATAAAGGAAGGTTGGAGTGAAAATAAAAGTGAGTGTTAGAAAAAGATTAAGTGTCGCCTTGCGAGGGCTTGGTAGGTTCTTGGGTACCGAGATGACCTGAGGCCGATACCTTGTTCTCCTTGGGTCACTATGCTTAGCTCCCTCCCTTTTACACGCCCGAGTATGGAAAATAAAAACCTAAAAGAAGAGCAATGTGCTAAAAGAAAGTATTTCTTGATCAGGCTATAGGAGTCCTCGCCTAGGAGGAGCTCTTGGTTGGGTTGTCCTTAGCTAGGTAGGTAGTTCAGAACACCACTTAGGATGACCTCTTTGATAGTTTTTTTTAGCTTGGCTGTGTTGGAGCAGCTGGTTAGCGACTGGCTTTAGACTTTCTATCAGATTATGCTAGGCTTACTCTTCGTGGATTTCATGCCTTAGTTTTGTCAGGGGGTAGGGTGAGAGTTGTGATGTGTTGTGTTGTGTATTTTTTGTATTAGCCTGATGCTCCTTTTTGTTGTTTATGTGCAGATCTATTCGTGGGATTCAACGGACTGAGTTGCCCTATCCCGTGGTCGCCAATGACATATGATTTTTTATGCATAGAAGTGCTTAAAAATAGCCAAAAATTACGAGTATCAGGGGAAAAATAGACTTTGTCGAAGGCAACAGTGGCAATCAGTATGATTTTAAGCGGCAAGTCCCTAAAGCACTAGTACTAATTTTCATGGAAATCAAACATTGGTGGATGGCCGAGCTGGAGATTTCCTAGATGAAAATGACATCAGGAATCCAATGCACATCTCGGATCTCCATTCCGAGGTTGTATGAGCCCCCATTTAAACCCCGCAAGGTTTGGGGTTGTGAAGCGGCTACTGGATCTGGAAGTCAGAGCATGACAAGGCCCAGCTTTGTAGATTTCGATGCCACGAAACCACCCGTTTAGACAGATCTCGAATCCGATGTTGTTTGCCCCTCCAAAAGCAAAAAAACCACTTGGCGAAAGTGTGAAAGTAAAAGGCATGAACTAGATAATTGGGGTTTTAAGCTTAAGCTCTAATTAAGTGCTTAAAAGAAAGTCACAATTTGAAACGTTGGGGGGAGGGGGGCGTTAATTTTTTGCGCCCCATTTTTTCCCCCATTCTTCATTATTTTCTAATCGGTGGAGGCAGGAGGTATTCTCTTGGCCCTGAGATTCTTCTATCCTTCGCCCTCCATCGCCATAAACGAATTGAGAAATGATGCACTGAGTGAAGAGATAAAAAACTAGTCTTTCTCTCTCCTCCCTCTCTCTCTTACATAGAGGCAATTCCTGTGCAAGAAATCAAGAAGAAGAGGGGCTGAAGGATGCTTGTCCGACTGTTGTGATTGGATTGCTTCAAGATGAAGAGGAGGCTGAGGAAAGAGGTTCAGCACTGAAGAATGGTTGCAGGTCGGTCCGTGGGCTGCCCAGAATAATTATTAAAAAACCCGCAACACGCAAGACACATGGTATGCTCCAATTTTACAAAGAAATTTGATTGTTTTTGTTGTTTCATGGTCCAAATGTTATTCATATGCAATGAATTTTTGTTTGAATCTTGTTTGCATCATGGTTGAGGGTTGTAACTACAAAAGTGCAGGACCCGTAATGATTTAGAGCGGTTATTAATTCTTTAAAACCCGTAAAATGTCATTTTTAATGGAAATTAGTGGTTTTTTTTCGATTTTGAGTTGGAGAAAAGGGATGAAAATGGAATAAAATCAGAGAAAATGCTAAGTCTCAGTCGAAATGATAAGCCAATACAAATAAATCAGAAAATACCTATTTTTCATGAATAATAAATAGAAAAAAAAATAGCAAAAATGAAAAAAAATGGGATTTTCACGCTTCAAAAAATTGAAAAAATAAGATTTATGTGTGTGAACGTTTGGCAAGGTTAAAGCATGAGGTCAAGCCTCAATTTGGCCTTGTCCTTTGTATTATAGTCTGTGTTTATCGCTTTTTACATACAAAAATGATACAAAACAACCATTTACACCTATGCACGGCAACAACACCTAAACGGTGAGGGGGGGAGGAAGTTTGTGCGACGATATAATTGCTGAAAAGATACAAATTTTGATTTCCCTATTTTTGCATAGTATTTAGGGATCATTCCATAATTAAATATAGGTGACGTAGCACGAAAGTTTCGGTGCTAGTCCCTAAAGCAGCGTAGCACGTAACGCTTAGTTAAAACTCATGAAAGGGCTGTTTTCCGCACCTCACATGTCTGGTTTTTTAATCATAAGATGGTTGTGCACAATCGTCATACGCCTTGCATCAAGCATGTCACGTGGTATGTCCTGGAATGCATTGCAATTGATTGATAAACTTTGACCAATGCTGAGAGGACAAGAAACCCAAGATGTGGGTTAGACGGTTGCTTCCGTTGGGGAAAGTTTTGTGAGGCAAATCAAAATCTCCTGGAACGCTGAATTATGAAAGAGTGGAGTTTTTGTGAGTGTTATATGTATTAGCGATGCATCTCCGAGGTGTAGGAGAGTCGCAGTGGAGCCACGGCAATCAGCCGAGAGGTGCTTCCCTATGTGTGTATTACAAGGCATTATGCCTATATGTTATAGGATCTCCCTCTGAGGAGAAGAGAAGATGAACATTGGACTATATATTGGATACAAATGCAAAATCGTCATAAGCATTTAGTGCAAAGTGAGTTTTAGACGTTCCTGGCCCGCGAGGCTGTGTGTGGTAGGGTTGTCTGTCGTATGCATGAGATCCAGCTAGTGCCATAGCCAGTGCCGGCCCATTTTAGGTCCCATCACTTTCATAACTTTCTTCTTTTTCTTCCTCATCATTTTCATCCTCTTCCTCTGGAGGCTCTCTTGTTGTTTCTGTAGAGGCTCTGTAGGAGAAGAACAAGTCCTCCGTCTCTATGTCTACTTCTGCTTCTACCTCTGTCTCTGTCCTTGTGACTACCATGTAACAGGGAGAACAATACATCCATACTTCTATTTCGCTATCAGAGGTGATTTCAAAAGTCAATTCGGGTTGAGGCATGAGGTATTCTCCCATGGACAATGACTTCTCTTCCTTCGGTAGTTGGCTTACAGTGCCCATTGTTAGGGACTGTGCCTTTGTTTTCTTGGGAAAGATCTGTTTAACAGCCTCTTTGTCTCCTCATGTACCATCTATTACTTCATTGGAGGAGTCTATTATGACTTCGATGGATGTGGATCCATTGCCTTTTTCCGATCCATACAATTTCAACACCACTTTATTGGGTCCTCTACCTAGGGTTAGGGTTCCTTTAAACCAGTCCCAGTCCTGGCTCCTTGCTTCAAAAAGCCAAGGTCTTCCCAACATCAAAGGGTATGAGGTCCCGTAAAAATTTGGTTTGACCACCAAATATATCAGCCAATAGTCTCTTCTTGGCAAGGTTTATTTTTACATATGGGAGAATGCCCAATGGTTTAATTCTGCTTTGGTCTGCTAGTCTGATAAGCCAATGTGAAGGTTGAATTCCTTACAAACCTAGATCCTTCATTGTCACATCTGTCATTATGTTTACTGATGAGCCTTCATCAATCAATGCATCTGAAATAAAGTATCCTTCTATCCATACACTAATTTCTGGGGTTCGAGGATCTAGGAAGGCGTTAACCACATCCACTTTCTTCACAAGTTTTGAGGCTCTATTGGACTTTGTTGTTGTTGGGGGAGTAATCCTTAGTCCGCGTCTTCTTGCCAAGATGTTTTTGAATCTTTTTCGGTACCTGGGAGACAACATCAACAACTGTCGGAATATTAGGTTTGGTTTAAAGGTGTCTAGGTCTTTGACCAAATCATACTCTTTGATAGGATCCATAGGCTTTTCCAATCAACTAGGAGATGGGGCCACACCCACTTTTATCTTCCCTTTTTCTTCTAGGAGTAGCAATATCTACGCTTCTTCTTCATGAGGAGGGACTTCTGCATCCTCTATTTCATGGACCATTCGTCCTATCTCTGCAAGTGTCTCTGTAGCTCTCTAGGGCTTTGTAGTGCTCTGTACTTCCTTACTCTGCATTGCATTGTTCTGCTTTTCCTGAGGGAGGTTGAATTTCATAGTCTTGGCAAAAGGAGTGTTCTCTTTTGGAACTATGGAATCTCCTTTCTTTGCTCATGTTATTGCTGCCACTTCCAATTCCACCAAATTGGAAGCAGGTTCTTGGGTCTTTTGTTGGGTATCCAAAGTAGATTTCATAGGGACTGGACTTGGAAAATTCTTCTTAGGTCATGGATGCACTTCCCAAGAGGTATGTTTGTGTCGAAGAGGCACCAGAGCATCTACAGTAACCCTTCATATCTCGCTTCTGTCTCTGTCACTTTAGTATGCACTTGAGTCTTGAGCAACTACTTCTTCCATTTGTTTTAGCTATTTTGAACTTAGATTCCTCATTTTCCAAGGTTGAAACAATCATCCCAAAGTCACACATATATTCCACAAAACACTTACAGAAGATCTACAAAACAAAACAAAACAAAATAGAAACATAACAGAGGCTCTACAGAAGATCTACAGAGAAGATCAACAGAGAGTTATAGAAGGTCATCAGAGAACATCAAAACCTTATAACTCATACTAAAACCATCCCAAACTATCAAAAACTATTCAATAAGCTTTCAAAAGATCTCAATATTCATCAATTATCAATCAATACTTCATACAGAAGAAAATCAGAACAAAATAGAAGCTAAACAGAAGGTATCAAAACCGATCAGAACCTCAACAAAACCTATCAGAACATCATAGCACCTCATACTTCTACTAAGAATCATCATGAGCTTTCAAAATATAATAAATATAATCCAAAACACTTTCAAACACTTCAAAAACAACCAATCATCACTCAATCCATAAAAAATCAACCATTCAGACTTCAAAAATAACAAAAAAATCAACCAAAAAATCTAGTCATTTTAGCATTCAACATATCCCCACACTTAGAAAGGAAGAGTCCTCACAACCTAAGGAAAAGAAGATTATAAATTCAGTAAAGAGCTCAATTTGATCTTTTCTAGTACAATAATCACCCAACCACGACCCCAACAAGTAACATGTATATCTGATAATACTACAACAAAAGGATAGTATGCCCATTTTTTTTAAAAAAAATTGTTAGCAACACAAAGTCATAAAGGATATAAGAGTTTTCTTTAAATCAGCATCATCTTCTGCTAGCTTTTAATCCAATATCGTCTTCATCATTCCAGCTTCAACTTCAGCTCCATTCAACAAAGATAAACAATATGCCCATACCACATATACAACTCACACAGACACAACACCATGTAATCTAAATGGCACATGCCCCCAAAAAATGGAGAGCACAGAAAAAGATTTTCATTAAAGAAAAATAACTTAATATACATCCAAAAAGAACTCCACTTCTAAGAAAGATGCGTACACTTCCTTTTAAACTACATGCTAGACTTGAGACGCTCCAGAGTTTTACTCTCATCTACAAAATGCAAAGGCACATTCTAGAGGAACTGTAAACAACACATCCTTTCCAACAAAATAAGAAACCTAGTAGGGAAAGCCTGTGTGAAGTAATATAGAATATCCATCTGAGCAGATGTCACATCCACATTCGGATTTATGATCAAACTGAGGATACACTTGGGAGTGTTTAGATTAGATTGCTGATCCATAAAAGCAAGATACCAAAAAGTGAGCTGCAAGAGATGTACAGAGGTATCCTCAGAATGAGCATGCACCCGAGAAAAATAAAGATAAGACATCAAACATGAAGTAGACATCTCCCAGGACCCAAGAATGAGATGCCAGTTAAACATTGGTCATGTCAAAGAATCATGTAGCGTCCATTGCCTTCGACGGAGAACATCACTGTCATACCTAGGTGTATCCAACATTGATTGAGGAGGAAGGTTAATAAAATCAGTAGAAGGTGGAAGTGAAATGAGAGGGGAACATCGAAAAGGCAGATAAGATAAATCATAAAAATAAGGGAAATGAAGAGATAAGGAAGATGGAAGAGACGAAAAATTCAGCAAAAACTTATAAAGGGAATCTGCTGAGAAAATAGAAGGAACAAGAGGAACTTCAGGAAGAGGTTCAGAAGGGGTAGGTGATGATGTCAGATTGGCAATGAAAGAACAAAAAGTAAAGACAGGAATGTGAGGGGAATCAGAAGGAGTAAAAGACAACAGAGAAATAGTGTTAGGGTTGGAAGTAAGGTGGGAAATATATAATGGAAAACGATAAGACCTAAGAGAATAAGACAGAAGATCGGTGGGATCTAATGGATAAAAAGAACAACATAGGCAAGATCTTGGAAAAATAAATTAGTGAATAATGGATGATCAGCAATAAAGCTCAACAACTGAGTTTGCAAAGTTGGATATCAAATTTGTGGAATACACCCCTGAGACGACGAGGCTCCAGAGCATCACCCTCCAAAGGAGGATGCCAAGCATATCCTCTACACTAAGACATCTGCTGATGATAACTTTTCAACCCTTCAGCTAATAGAAGTGCCACTGAATGTACATACATCACAGCTTGTAACACCACATCTCCCACATACAAATTGATATCTTCCTCATCAGGAATCTGCAAATGCCCTGTAAGATACCTGAAAGACAATAATTGTACTTCATGCGAAATCAGCTCATCAACAAATCTGTCAAACAAGACTCATCTATAGACCACAAATTCTACCACCCATCCTCTGGAGATTCTAAATGCACATTGCTCAAAGAGATATACAAGGAAAAATGATGTTGACTATACTTGATCCAGAAAGATGGTGGGGGTGACACCAGCTTAGCAAAACGAGTAAAATCATCCTGCACACAATTCATACGTTGTTGAAGGCGTTCGACCTTAGCAACAAAACCATTACACAACTTTGCCTTCTACTGTAACTAGTCAGGCTCCTCTTTGGAAGCTACTACAAAAGAAACCACAGGAGGTGGAGGAACAGAAAGAGTAACAATATTCTGATTAAGCATTGCAATCATCTACTTCTGTGATTCAATAGTTTCATGAGAAGACTGTACATGACCCTCACAACTACCCAGCCTACTGGCTAAGTCGATCATCTCCTCAAGGGCAGAATTCTTCTCTTTAGTCAAATATGCATTCTCTACTTCCAGGGTAACTATTTGAGTTTCTAACTTCTGAATGGCGGCCTTCTGGAAATCCATCAGAGTAGTAGCTTCAGTCATTTTTTTGTGAATATCAGTGAGGGCAGCTTTCTCAGATGCTAGATCCTCCAAATCCTTACCCAACTAACTAGTCAGGGAATCCACTTTGTCTTGCAAGGAAGTATACACCCCTGTGTAAATGGACTGAAGATAAGTCGTCTTAGTGAAGTCTCCAATGTAGCCTGAACACCATAAACTAACTGGGGAAGCAAAGGTCCAGCTAACATTGTTTGTAAGGAAGCAGGGATCTGTTTATCCAACTTCCCATCCCTTTGTGTTGCAAATAGATTAGGACATGACAAGAATGGAGGGAACTGGTAGAAACAAGAGGAATGGAGTCCTATAATAGGAGAACTAGAAACAGAAACAGAAACAGGACTAAGTGGTCCTTTAGTACATAATCTTTTACTACAAGAGAATCTAGTAGGGGGCTCATCCTCCAAATCAGAATTGGGTTATAATGAAGGAGGAGTTGGAACAGAAGGTGGAGGCTGCTTTGGAAGAGGAGCAGGATCAGGAACTGGCATATCACCTATAGGAGGTGCAAGGGAGATAATCTTCTGAAGGAAAACACTGTAGGAGACATTACTGCCCTGACCTTTCCTAACTCTTTGAAAATTATCATCCATTTTTGCAAGCATGAATGTTGACCAATTGAACTTGGCTTCCTCTAAGATTTGAATAGAAGCAGTGAACAACTCCTTGGAGAGACATTTGGAAGCAAGCTTCCCTAACATGAACCTATCTTGCAGAAATTGGAAAAAAATTTTCCATACCAAGGAGGAGATGTGAGCTACAGAAACCCCAAAATTGGTAATAACTTTGTTGGAGACCAAAGGGATAGAGGTTTCCTTCTGTAGGAGAGAAAGAATCTCCTAAGCTATCAATAATTGATTTCCACTAGGGACAAAATACACTGAAAGAGGCAAACACAACGCATCACTGATATTGGCTGTGGATAAGAAAAAACGTCGGTTATAAACCAAACCAGACTGGTTTTTATATGATGCCAGGAAGGAGTAGCAAATGGTGTTGTCCACTAGCGGAAAATTTAGAGCCACAAAAGGACGAAGACCAGCACAGCGAATGCAATCTGCCTCCAGGAGAAGACCATAGTAATGCACCAGCAACGGCACATGCTGGATGACAATAGGAGAAATAGAGGTAGATGCCATTCAGACTACACATGATACCCACACACACAACCAAGAAAAAGATAAAAAATTTCCTGCAAAAGACAGACAAATCAACACTGAGAAGAATATCAAAACAAAGGACAAACCAAACCAAACTGGACCAGACTTCCCCAAACAATCCACATCCTATGTAAAAATTTTGACATGACCTACGCACCCATGTGACCGAAAGCTTCATGCTATGCAAACAAATAGGCACCTTGAGCCTGTGTAATCAAGCAATCAAAAATTTAAA
The DNA here is from genome assembly GCF_053477565.2 of Lygodium microphyllum. Taxonomy (NCBI): domain Eukaryota; kingdom Viridiplantae; phylum Streptophyta; class Polypodiopsida; order Schizaeales; family Lygodiaceae; genus Lygodium; species Lygodium microphyllum. The sequence continues at coordinate 119,708,019 of NC_141160.1, forward strand.
AAAACCCAAACACACCGTACCCCAGACAATGACAAGACTCAAACAAAATCCAAGACTTGGACCAACAGAATAAAGATTGATGAACAAGACCGACATCTCTGACTTAACAAATCCCAATCCCCGTAAGTGTATTGTGTAAACCTATGGTGCAGTGAACGTGGATGGGTGAACAATATCGAATTCATTTTAGCCATGTACAAATTAAATTGCACTTCATTACTAATTAACCATTAATGCATAGTGAGTCGATTCCGAAATCCCAATCCCTACTTAGATTGACTTGACTAACTAGGGGGTCTCTAATAATGCAATTCATTGTTACAACTTACGCGATATGTGGTGCAAAGCGCATGCATGCGTGACGGCAGGGTTTTATTTTAATTACAAATTAATTGTGTCTACAGCTTGTGCATGTGTGTGTACTGTGGATTTATTTTAGAAAATTATGTGGGTTATTGTGCCATGTGTGCATGCAACGGTGGGAGTTCATTTTACAATTAACTGTCGGGTTCCTTTTAAATTAAAAATTGATGAAGTGCATTCTGTTTGTTTGATGGGTGCAACGATCATTTGATTTTATTACAATTACATGTGTGTTACGGTGCACGTGAGAGAGTGAAAAAGAAAGAACCCGGCAGTGTATGGACACCCACAAGGTTTGAAGCACAAGTCCTCGTCCAGGCAAGTTGGAAAACAGCTCCATGAATGACCACAGTAGGCGATTAGATAATAGTCGACCTCTTGTCAAGACGAAAAAAACACAATGTGAATACCATAATACACAAAAACAAAAGAGCAGGACATATGGCAAATGGATGGAACATGTTACATGTTGATTGAATATATCAGCTATTGATGTGTCGTTAGGTTTATGATTTTGTTTTCTTTTTATGTGGGTTTTGTTTGTTTTTGTTCTTTGCCTTTCTTTTGGGATTTTGTATTATGGATAGTATTAGGCATGCTCGGGAATAGGGATTACAAAACATCTTAATGAGTCTTGTGTTATGATTTGTTGGCCATTTAGTTGTGTGTTTGTTTTTTTTTTAATTTTGGTATTTGAATTTTTATTTTTATCTTTTTTAGTTTAGGAGGATGTGTATTTGCATTTTTTTAATTGGTGATATGTTTGGATTTATGTATGTTAGTTTGTTCTAAATTGAATTTGATTGTTGGTGTTTTTCTGTGTTGTTTTTTTTAACTTTTGTTTGGTTTCAAGTGATTTTGTTTTTTGTTTTTTAAATAAAAAATTCTATTGTTATTTGGCAATTGGTAATTTTTAAAAAACCCAAATAGCAATCCCAAAGATCAAAAATATTGAAAATAATTTTGTGGGTTTTTTGGGAATTTAAACATCAATTTTTGGCAAATTGTCACAATTTTTAAAGCATTTAAAGGGAGTGTTCCAAATATTTAATTGTTCACAAGGATTTTTAAATTTTTTATAGGTTTACATTTAGGAAAATCATGCAAGAAATTGTTGGGAATTTCTTGGATTTTTTTTCTAGTATTTTTTTGAATTTAAATGAATTTTTATTGATTTTTTAAAAAATCCATTTTTAAATCATTTTTTCAGGTTTTCGGTGTATTAAAGGTGGGAGAGCGAGGTATCTGACAGCAGCTGCGCATGAACGACAGCTCCGTGGCATGATCGAAACGAGATGCACATCCTACACATGAACAAGCGTTGGAACAACACACCTACGAACAAGCTGCGAACAACACATATGTGCGGCATGTGACTAGCAACGACCAGCACCTAGAAAAGTGGCCACAAGCTTGCACGTGCAAACAACAACCAAAGAAACCCGCACCTGCAGAAGAGGGCCCACGGGATAGGGGGCCTATGGGGGAGTGTGGTGTGGAGGGGGGAAGGGGGGCCTATGGAACCGGGAGGAAGGGTGGGAATTTAGTGGGAATGGGGGGTTAGAGGGTAATGGGAGGGGATGGGCGGGTAGAGAGGGGGGGTGGAAAAAGGGAGGGTGTGGGTAGGGGGTTTAGAAAAGGGAGGGGGACAAAAATAGGGGCAGGGGCAAAAAGGGCGAGGGGACCAAAGATGGGGGGTGTGGGGCCAAAAATGGCCGCGAGGGGGGGGGGGAGGGGCCGAAAATGGCGGGTGAGGGGGAATGGAAGGAATGGCAGGTTGGGGGCAGGAGAAGTGGGAGGGAGGCTAGGGGAAGGCGGGGTGGGGGCTGAGAGAGGGTGAGGTGGTGACGAGGGGTGGCCAGGAGGCGACACTACTGGGAGGCCGTAGGGCGGCAGGCCAGGAGCGGAGGGAGGAAGGAGAGGAGAAGTAGGAGATAGAAATGGTGGAGGAGAAGGGAGGGATAATGAAGGAGGAGGGGAGGAGGAAGGGAGAAGGAGGAGAAGGAGGGGAGGAGAGGGGAAGAAGAGGTGGAAGGGAGGGAGAAGAAGAAGGGAAGGAAAGGAGGAGGGAAAGAAGGGGATATGGCAGGAGGGGAAAAGATGGTAGGAGAAGAAGAAAGAGCAAGGAGAGAGGGGAGAGAGAGGGAGGGGTCAGGGAGAGAAAAAGAAGAAGAGAGAGAGAGGGGAGAAGGGAAGGGGGGAAACCGTCAGGGTGGGGGTATTTTTTAAAAAAATAAAATAAATAATAATAATAATAATAAAGAGGAAAAAACCCCTGTCATACGCTTATGCACGGGGCGAGGTAAAAAAATTTGTACTGGCGGAAAGTAATGAGGGTCGAGATGGTGAGGGGAAAGGCGTGGATGCCATGGGGGCGTCACGATGCGCGTAAAAGCAAAAACATGCACAAGGCAAGGCGGGTGGGGACACAACAAAACAAAGAAAATTTAATAACATGCAAACCGTGAGCCGAAATGCAATGCGGTAGAAAGGAAAACGATGCCGAAAGTTGAGGGGAAGACAACAGAAAAGTGCAACGGGGTGTCCAAGAACAATTCAGGCCGTTCACATGGGAAAAACACAAAAATCGGGCTCGAAAACGCATACAGGAATTAATATCGAAAAATCCATGAGTCGGAACGAAGGGAAAAAGGAAAAATGTGCAGAAAAATGTGCCCAACAATCCTATCACATCATAACACAATGTCGATCAAGGTAAGCCATATTCACATGAAAAAACTCAAAAATCATACCCGAAAAGGGATTCAAAAATTAATATTGAATGATTTGTGCACCAGAATGGAGGGTAGTCAAAAGGAAGAATGGCACAATACAGATGATCTTCAAGGTTGTCACATTAAAACTCGATTTTGATGGGTTAGGAGGTCGTTCACATGGTACCATATAGTAAACCCTAGTGGACCCCACGGGGGACTTGGGAATGGCCAAGCTTAGTGACCACTTCAAAATTGAACTCTTGGAACAGGAGCAACCATCTCATCATTTGTCCTTTAACATTTGCTTTGTTCATCAGGAAGGACAGGGCTTCATGGTCCACATAAAACTTGAAATGTGTTGACAGTAGATAGTGTGGAAACTTCTCTAGTACAAATACCATTGCTAAGCACTCAAGCTCTGTCACTGTGTAGTTCAGCTCTCGGTCGGTTACTTTCTGACTTGCATAATAGATTGGTTGATCTAATTTAGAGGGGCGCTTTTGACACAAGACAGCACAACCCTTCAATTGATGCATCTGTGTGCACATGGAACTCCTTCGTCCAGTCAGGAAACTGCAAGATAGGTGCTTTGATGAGGTACTCTTTCAGGGTATTGAAGGCTTCTTTGCAATCAATCAGTCCAAAGAAAATCCGTATCTTTCCTTAGGAGCTTGTGTAGAGGGGTTGCCTAGGTTGCAAAATGTGCAATAAATCTTCTGTAGTAGCCCACATGGCCAAGAAATCCTCTCTATTGCTTGAGGTTTGTTGGTGATGTCAAGGCAACAATCTTCTCAATCTTCGCCGGGTTTGTTGTGATCCCTTGTGTAGAGACAATATGTGTTGGGGGTAAAGGCGCCTCGGCCTAGCCGCCGGTGTATTACTACACTGGCAGTACTCGCCCACTGCACATTGCAGGTGGCGGGTGCCCATCACAGTCACTTATTATTTATACTTTTAGTGATAGTTTGAATAAAGGATGGCATGGCCACACATTTTGGTTGTTGGAGTTCCCATTTCTTGTCTCTCTCTTTCTTGCTCTTGCTCTCCTGCCATAGCTCTCACGTGCAAGCTTCGATCCAATGGGTACATGCACACATATTGACACTTCCAGTGACACATGCACACTTGAAACTTCTATATCCTCCACTATACATCACTTTCTATGCACATGATATTAGTTACACATTATGAATTGGTCCCTTCTTCATTTTCTCTCTTGGCCATGCACCCACCCAATTTGCAAGGGAGGGTCGATCGGTGGAAGAAGAAAGGAACAAGGCACCTCATAGTGTCCATGTGCTATCTCCCCTTTCTTTCACAGTAAACCAACACACAGATCCTTGCACCTCATAGTGCCCATGTGTTATCTCACCATTCACAGAGCAAAGCAACATATAGATATTTTCACCCTAGTACACTCATGTATGCTCTCCTGTAGCCATTTGTAACCATGTGCACTTGTGTGCACTCTTGTGCACCTAAACTTGCACCTTACACTATATACATAACCAAATTCACATTTTACACTTATGCAATAACCTCTAACATCCCTGCACTCACTTTATAGCTTAAGACATACCATAGTGCACTGTATATTACACTAGTGCAGTATCATTAATCACACATGCACTATAGCACACTCTAGTGCAATCAGCATAGGTTGTTGCATACTAAGTAACCCTAGTGCACATACAAAAAGTCACTCTTTCTTGCTTTGAAACCCCAACACTTGCATTGTTTTCAAGGAAGCACTAAGGGCTAGTTAGGGAAGATGGTGAGGCTTACTTGTGCACTTGCTACATCCCACTAGACACCTTTATATACTTGCATACACTCTACTGCACTAGTGTGCACTTGAGTACACATGCACATGCATACACACTTGCATAGGCAACTAGTATTGGCACGTGTACTAGTGTATACTTATATTCACTAGAATCTTACGCTTACACTAAACCCACCCATTGGCATGTAGTACTCACCAACTAATACCCGTGCACACCATAGTGCACTAGCTTCAACCTAGTGTATTGCAACAATGCACATGCACTTGCATACAACCCATCTCCCAAGTGCACTAACACACCATCATTTCATTCCACTCTTGATCCTAGTACACTATGATGCACTAAGCTCTCACCTCGTAGCCTCTAGTTTATTATCATTAGTGCACTACATCTACACTATGCACAACCTTCTGCACTGGTGGACTATTTGAGTGCACATACACTTGTCTACTACCCTACTTAGTATACCATAGTTTGCATATCACCTTGAATAATCACTTACATTATACATACACACCATTATGCACTCATTATTAGATTAAATTCACTGGTTCCAATGTATGTGCACTGTGCACTACCATATCCAAGTGCATATACAAGTGCACATACAAGTGCACAATAGCGTGCCATATCAACAAGTGCTCGTAAGGGTCTCTTTTCTCTCAAATTCAACCCCAATACATGTTTTTGTTCATAAAAGGAGGGTCAAAGGGAAGAAAGAGCAAGGAAGATGATACCTTGGAGTGAACTAGTGTGCAGTTATATGCATATGTGCACTAGTGTACACACATGTATACTAGTATTAGGCACTGATATTAGTACTATTATTGTCCTAGTACCTATGTAGGCACTTGTGCACTTTTGTCCATACATCCTCACCCACTCTAAGTGCAGTACTCATAAACCTTGCATCTAACTGCATCTAGAAAACGTATGTGCACTTGAGTGTAGTAAGCTATACTTGCATTGTCACATATTGATATTGACACTAACACTGGCATGCGTATGTGCATGCATGCCAACACTTGTCTGCACTTGTGCCAGTTCCCTTGGTCCCTTAATTTTATTGCATGTAATTCTACACTAGCCTAGTCATTGTGCACTTGTGTGCATTATGTACACTTAAGCACACTAATGTGCACTTGAGAGCACTTGAGTGCACTTAGGTGCACTTAAGCACACTTAAGTACACTTGTGTGCACTACGTACACTTAAACACACCAATGTGCACTTGAGTGCACTTAGGCGCAATTACACTTAAGCACACTGATGTGCACTTGAGAGCACTTGACTACACTTACATGCATGTAAGCACACTTGTGTGCACTACATACACTTGTGTGTAGTACATGTACTTAAACACATTGGTGTGCACTTGAGAGCACTTAAGTGTAATTAGGGACACTTTCACTTAGAAATACATGTACTTGCACTCATGTGCACTTACATGCACTTGTGTATACTTGCATGCATTTGAGTACACTTGCACTTGCACTTGCACTCGCACATGTACTTGTACTTGCGCATAATAGTTCACTATAGTGCACTACAACTTAGAGCTACAAATCAAATTAGACATAAATTTCATTGTACTTTTGCATAGTGTATGTGCATCATGCACTAAATATAGCTTGAGAGCCTTGATGGGAAGGTCACTAGAGACTTGACTATTGTTGATCTTCCTAGCTATCAATGGCTCATATTGTTCAAGCTATGATATTGAGAGAATGCCAAGATATACGTAAACCATCTACAACTTCAATTTTTTGAAGGATTGTATATTGCTTTTCCACAATATATATTAGTCACCCCATTGTATGGGGAGATTATGGCAAAGTTTACAAGGTGCTACACATTTGAGAGATGTAGTGTTGCAGAAAAAGACCCATCATCACATAAGATTGCATGAGAAAAGTTTTGAAAAAATGTGCTAAACATGTACAAAAGAAAGATTGGAGAACTAGAAATGAAGTTGGAGGAGGGCTAATGATGTATATTAGGATACCCTGCTTGGGTAGAATAGAAAGATTTCTTGCACATATGGGTGTGCCTTTACATGTGTTATTCAAGTGAATATATACATGTTTCCATTATCTGTACCTGAATCTTTGATTGTGTCATTGTACCATTTGTTGCCTTGCTTTAAATTACACATAAATTGTGACTAAAATACATAGGATATCATGGTGAGAAAATTAAAAATCCCTGGCTTGATGGGCTCCAAGATTAATATGCAAGCATCAGTTCATGGCATAGTTGTTGCCCAAACAATCAACATAGTCCATTTGTCCAATGTGAAAGAACCATTGCGAAACTCTTCTTGTAAGAGGAGAATCATACGATCATGGCACCCTCTTGTGCCAGTGGACCAAAGAGACTAGATTGAAGCTTTCTGTAACCCATGGACTTTATCTCCTTGTTTGATGCAAGGAAAGGTGCTTGTGGAACTTCCATAGCAATAGTAGCTTTTTTATTAGATTATATCCCAAAAGGAGAAAAAAGAAGTTGTTACAAATAATTGAAATCTCTTCTCAATGTAATGATTGAACCAACATTAGTATTAGCACTTTATCCCAAGAATGTAACAATGACATGGTAAGCTTAATGTGGAGTGTAGTAGACCATCTAAAACTTACCTCATTACTATTGTAGTTCAATATCTTAAGAGGAGCTCCAATGGTCTCACAATTTGACCATGGCACTTATTGTTATGGAATAATATTTATTGATTTTTACTATTGTGAATTTTTTTATTTATTACATAATTCGTAACTTATATGCGAATATAATCATATGGTTGTCAAGACCAAAAAATGGGCTCAACACTGGCTCTAAGGCTCTAGCCAGTAGGCTCCCATACTCTCCAAACAATCCCCACAGCCTCACAGCTAAGAGCATCTGGATGCCATGAAATGATTTATCTAGAAAATGTGTTTGTAGACATGAGTTTTAAATTGCAGTCTAACATACTGTCCATCCCAACTCCAAGAAAAGGGAGTAATCCCATACATATAGGTGACTAGCACCTCATCATACACACAAATAGGGCACCTCCCCCCCCCCCCCCCCCCTCGTGCACTGATTGTTGTGGCTCCTATAGCTCTCCTACACCCTAGGGATTGGCCCCATGATGCATCATCTCAAACATAGATAATAAACACCAAAAAATCCTCTCATGATATATGTAACGATATAGGAATATTTTAGCCTCACATAACAACTCTCCAAAGATCACTGTACTACCCTACAACAAAGGGAACCTTGCACACTCAACGTTGGTCACAACTAGGCATACAAGTGCTATGCATCTAGGAATTTCTTTTGATACCATGCTTAAATGCAAATGCAATGTGTATGAATCATTATGATCAAACAATTTCAACTATAAATTAGCCATATGTCATGTAAAAACAACCTTTTCTTGATTTCATTTCTCTAACATTTTGCTACGTTTTAAAGAGATAGCACCGGGCTAACCTATGCTATTATTCCTCTTTAGAATTAAACAAATTGAATCCTATATTCCATAATGTGTAATGAAATCAAAACTCATTCAAATCTTATCTCTTTTCATCCCTTTTCTCCCTATCGCTTAGGTTTTGCTTCAATGCATAGGTGTAAAAGGATTTTGCCGTCATTTTTAAATATAAATAAGCATTAAATACACACTTTTCACACATAAATGAAGGAAGTCTGAGGCAAATCCTTATGCCCTATCCTCATTATACATCCACACATACTCTCTTAAATTTTGATAAATTTTCACTCATTCAAACCAAATTTTCTCCTTTAGAAATACTATTTTTCATGGTTTTTTCCATTTATTTGAGCATAAATTAGAGATTTTTCTTGATTTTCCAATTTATGTGACTAGTATGGACTATGGTCCATTAGCATATCGATTATTATTCCATGTGAGTAATATTAATCCCACAAAATCCAACAAAAACACCATTTCACATTAAATCCTGCATCTTAAGTTTTGCAGTTTGATCTTTTTCATGTAAATGACTAAAAATGACTGAGTTTTTTTAATGATTTCAGACACCAAAAAACATGATCTCAAGCATTTTCAACCTCTTTCCATGACAGGCACAAGAGATACGATATAATATACAATAAATTGACACATGCTTAATCCTGCATACGTGATGTATCATATTTCGAAAATGGGAGCCGCTGACACCATCACACCACTAACACCATCACACAACCACTTTTGTGCTTCTTTGCTCCATTCCTTGCATCTCATACATGAACTGGCATTCATTCTCCCTTATCCTCGTAGCCCGTATGAACAACAATTATGGCAAAAGAAAGAGGAGAAAGAAAGACTGAAATCTAAACTTTTCATAGAATGTATCAAAATCTTTTGCTCTTTGGAGTGATTCGGAGCAAAGAATTGCAGCATCTCAGCCCCAAGAGGAGGAGGCATGGTTCCATCGGTCACAATCTTCCCAAAAATGGTATTAAAAATGGAGTGCAAAAGAAATTGCACTCTCTCCCTCCTCACAACATGTTTTTGTTAGTTCTTGCCTCTTTTAATCCTAATTAACACTTAATCTTTAAAATAATCAGATCACAAAACACCCTAATCATTTGTCCATGCATGATGTTAGAGCACAAATTGCCTTGGTCATATGCCTTAACCACATTCTAGGTGCATTCCAACTCTTCAAAACCACAAACTATCAGATAGTATTGAGTATTAACTAGGCATGAAAACTTTCACTCTCACTATATAGCTAAATACTTGTAGGCCTATGTATAATGAAGCCTAAGAAACCATCAAAATTTTAGGCGAATCATAGCTGTAAAAGCAATGTGCACGCTTTCTTGTCCAAAATATTGCAATATGGTGGGCCAATATGTAATACAATTGCCATTGTTTTAGTTTGAATGCTCCTATTACATGCCTATGGGGGTGTGTGCACTTTTTTTCTTGGCAACCCATCTTGGGATACTTTGGGCCATTTCAACCACCATTCGTGGACACAAACCACCCCCATAATTTGTCTTGGCACCACCCAAGGGCAGAAGTTGCCTTGACTAGTGCCTTAACCACATTCTAGGTTCATTCCCACTCTTCAAAACCACAAACTATCTCATAGTATCATATAGACTTAATGATGTGAATAAACTTTTGGATAACCTTTATAAAGGAAAATCACATGAGATATCCCCAATGCATAGATAAACACTTGTGGACATGTGTATAATGAAGCCCAAGGAGCCATCAAACTTTTAGCTAGTGCATAGTTATGGAAGCTAATATGTAGGTTGCTAGTCTTTTTGTTTCAACCCGCTCCTCAAATGCTCTATAGCTCCACCGTGGATATAGAAGCTATTGTGTAGGCTTTCAAGCCTTTATGTCCTATCCCAATCAATCAATGGTCCTCATATTCTCTTCAATATCAACTCAATAGTTCAAAGACTCATCTAGTGTCAAAATTACAAGCTTGGTGATGCAACAAAGAGACAATTTTATTACAATCAATACAAGTAGCATTCCTTTTTTAGTTGGTGATTTGGGATCTAGTGGGTCCTTTGATGGAGTTACCCAATGGTAGAAAATACTTGATTTTGATGAGACTGAATAATTGACTCATTGGTGTGCAGCACATGCACTCCAAGATGTAGCAACAATAACAATAATTGCCAAAGTTTTGCTTCTGTCCAACATGCCTAAGAATTGTTGCCACAAATAGTACTTCAGCATGGTAAAGATGATCCATACATGCAAAAATTCACAAATTCAATGTTTAGAGATAACTTCCAAGTAATACACTAACTTTGGATTCTTTGGGCTGTTTCAACCACCATTTGTGGTCACAAACCACCCTAATCATTTGTCCATGCATGATGCTAGAGCACATATTGCCTTGGTCATATACCTTAACCACATTCTAGGTGCATTCCAACTCTTCAAAGCCACAAACTATCACATAGTATTGAATATTAACTAGGCATGAAAACTTTCATGTAACCTCTACAATGGAAAATGTCATGTGTTATTCTCACTATATAGCTAAATATTTGCAAGCTTATGTATAATGAAGCCTAAGAAACCATCAAACTTTTAGGCAAATCATAGCTGTAAGTCTTTCAAAACTACAAAAACCCATGTTACTATTAGGCATGGTAGGAGATCCTAGAAACACTTTGAGATAGAGCAAACAATTGCAATGCATGGTGTGTATATGCTTTCCATGCAAATATGTAGTGCACTATCATCATTAGGGTGCTCAAGAAACTTTCTTCATGTGCATGCAACTATACATATTGCATCTTTTTACTTTAGAACAATAGGCACATGGTACATGTAGATATGTGTCATACTACCATGCCCTTTGTGCTACATAAACATGGTCCCTTACTCTAATGAATGAGAATGAAGAGAATGTTAACCCAAAATAGTAGCAACTATAAGGAAAAGAAAGACATGATTAAAGACTATCAAAGCTAGGTCAAAGGGAGTCTCCTACTCTAATGAATGAGAACGAAGAGTATGTTAACCCAAAATATTAGCAACTAAAACCAAAAGAAAGAGCTGATTAAAGATAGTTAAAGCTAGGTCAAAGGGAGTTAACAAATGCCAATCATAAAAGAAGAAAGTTGTTAAGATGGAAAAGGAAAGAATAAAACTAGTCAAGTGCTCAAAAGTGATGGATTAATTCTTTGAAAATTATCACAGTCATTGCCATAGTTAAGAAAGCACATGTTACTCAAATCTTTGTATATTATAGCATGTAGAATATTCTCATAAAGTCTTAGGGCCAGACTCACTCACATGTACTTTATATTTGAATAATGAGTGAGGGTTGTAATCCATGTATGCATAGAAAGTCTTGTGAAAACCATATAAAAATAACCAAAATCTTATCGAATCTACCAATAGAATGAAAGACACCAATCTACTAGGGGATCCAAGGGCATTATAAATAGGTAATATGAATGGATAGGAGAGACAAAAATGGTGTGGTTTCTTACATATGAGCTCATTTATTTAAAGTTTCAAGTTACAAGGATCTCGTATCATTTTGTATGTTAAGTTGTGAGTGATTGGTTCTCTATCTTCTTCTACACCTTCTCATCTCCATGTAATGAGAGAGGAGTGTGTGTATGTGTGTGTACTAGCTAGGAAGAGGTTTAATCTCCATCCTTTTCTATCTATTTAGAGAGAGAGAGAGAGAGAGAGAAAGAAAGAAAGAGTGGGGAAATACTAGCTACACTGGCTAGTATATTAGGTGTTAGGGACTTGATTTTTCATCATTAGATTTTAATACAAGTCTCATTTCATCTTCATCTCCTTCTCCAAGCTCTCATGGCTTCTTCCTCTCTCTTTATGTCTTCCTCTCTCCTCATCACTCTCTTTCTCTCTCTTCATGCAGTCTTTCTCTCTCTTCTACACCCTCTCTCTCTCCTCTCCTTCTCTCTCTCCTACCTCCTTCATTACAAGTGGTATTACAGCTCTAGTTCTGATCCATTTAGTTACTTTATATGCTTAGTTATCATCCTTTTCGGTTTTAAAATCCAAGAAGCTTCAGGTACATAGTGAGGCACAAAAATCGAGGAGCACTGAAGAGCCATAGGTCAAGGACCAAGAGGACATCAATTTAGGAGTATTAACAAAGTCCTTGGACCAAGATTGGAGGCTGGAACACCACATTTAGCAGGTCATGGGTCAATCTGGGCCAAATTTGAAGGTAAATTTTTAGAAACAGTGGTCACAAGAAGTAGGGAAGAGTTACTATTGGTTACTTTTCATATGCAGTCTTGTCTCTCCTCATTCTCAAGCTCCTGCCAAGCTCCCATGGATGAGAAACACCCTGGATCTTTTGAACCTCTGGCCCAGTGATCTTCATCACTCTTCCAGAGCCTCACAGGAATCATAGCCATCAATTCAAGCTGTCTAAGGACTGGTTTGACCCTCCCTTTCTCTCTAGGAAGCAACCCATAATTTTTGGTGCAAATTTCGGGCTGCATCCTGAGCAAAACCAGTAGCATACCAGGCCTCTCCGTCATCTTGGCCTTCTTCCCCATCATCTAATAGTTGATTCTTGCAAGATTGAAGCCTCCTTTTCATCCTCTTGAACATCCTTTAGCCTCTGAAACCCTAACAAGTGCAAGCCATGGATAGCCATGGATTCTCCTTCAGCATTCACTAATTCTTGAGGGCTTTTTCCTTCCTTGGTCCCAGGAACTTGTACCTATAAGAATTCTTGAAGAAGCAAGCATCAAGAGGCCCGTACTTGAAGATGGAGGCAAGATTGCAAGCTGGACATTTGGGGCAGCCATAGCAATAGACCACGACCTTCAATTTCTTCAAGTTCCCTTCAAGGATGGGTCGCGGGGCTTCAAGATTGGACTCCTTTCCATCAATGGAGCTTGTTTTCTCAATGGGAAGAGCTTTGGAGCACGAGAAGGCATTATGGGGTGAGATTTTGGGGCATTCTTCTTCTATGATCATCAAGGCATACTGAGAACTACTAAAGTTCAACCTTTCATTCCCCCATTGAAGAATCAAGCTTGAAGACTCAATTCTTAGCTGAAGTTGTCATCATGGAGCTAATGGGAGCATTGGAGACCGATCATGGGGACATTGGCCATTGATTCTTAGCCCCTCTTCACCAATCAAAGAGGTAATTGACTCTTGAGCTCTCTTCTAATTTCATCCTCTTGATGAGCCTAAAAAGCCTATTGTTGGAAGAGATTCAAGTAGTAAATCATGCATTTTCTCCCAGATTTCAATGCTTACATGCTACCAATTTAAATTCAGTTCTCTCTTAGGATCCCTTGCATTCAGAATGATCCATTCTATGCTGAAAATTCTCACTATTATTGACTGATTGCCTCACCCTAACCTCTTGACTTGTGATGATTGCTTGAGCAAATATTAATCTCTGAAATCCATTGTAAATGAGGTGAGTTAGAAGTGAGTCATTGCTAGGTAAGCCATCTCCTTAATCCAAACTCAAATTGCATGCACCTCATGAAAAGAATTACTTCCAAGCCACCCTGCATAGCATGCTGATTGCTTAATTAATAAATGCCTGCCATGTATATTCTGGGTGAGGAAAAAGCCCGATGCTAGGCGAGGTGGCAAGACAAAAGAGGGTGGCCCTCCTTTCCATCAAAGGCCTTGAAGGGCTGCACAACCCGGCTCAAGGGGAACTTTGCCCACCTCCTAGTGATTCGGTGCCACAAAAGAGAGGTGACCCCTCCTTGCCATCAAAGACCCTGAAGGGGTGCACAACCCGGCCCGGGGGAAACTTTGCCCACGTCCCAATGATCCGGAGCCCAAAGTTGCTTGCAGGTGCAAGTACTTACATGAAGAACTGAGATATTGACTTGGCATTGATGTACGGATGCATTACTGGTTGCAAATGTATGGAAATTTTATTGAGGATGTAGACATGAGAATACATATGCAGTCAATGGCAGTGAATGCAATGCTTGGGATGTATGAGAGATGCATATGCATGGGAAATTGTGCTAAGAGATGCTTATGACATGCTCAGTTCTAGAATAAGGCTACAAACAATGAATTTAGATGATTGGGCAATGCATTATGCCACGTGGGATGACCCTTTAGTCATACATTGACAAGATGATCCATTGCAACCCCTTTCTTAACCCTCACAAGGTGCTATGAGCAATTTGCTTGCATTTACAAAGGTATACCTACTCCCAAGAATTGAGATGCAGGTCTTGCAGAGTGCCCACAAGTTCTACTAAGGACTTTGATCAGTTTTGGAACTCTATTTGGACCCCACAAGATACTTACAGGTCAAAACAGGTCTCCTACAGGTGTAGACAAGCTGCTGGACTACACAGTACAGCAATACTTTTCTTATTACACAATGTTGTGTATAAAATATGGGAGCACATGGTTATTCTTAATTTGAAGAGGGCATCCTTGGCTCCGGTTTGAACAAAAAAGTAGGGAAATTGGAGCTTCCTAGCTCAAGTTACGGGCAAAACAGTATCAAGTGGTCTAACGGGACTACACCTAACCGTGGCAGGGAATAAGGGAAAAACTAAGGGAAATGATGAGCTTCAGCAACAAATAAGGGATGCACACGCCCCGAGGGCTGAAACTAACCCTGAGGTGGAAGATGAAGATTATTATCATGGCATGGACAGCCTCAGTGCACTCACTAACACCCTCAGTTCACATGAGACAAGGCATGTTGAGAGGCATAGAGAATTGATGGAAGGCATTGGTTAAATGAAGACTACTATGGACACCCTTTCGGCCCAGATCACTAAGTGGATGGAATTCCAAATGAAAGGGAAGGAACATGAGGATAGATTAGGTATGCATGCTGAACGAGTGACGTGCCCACTAGTGAATGCAGCAAATATGAACTCTCAAGGCATTTTGGGGAGAATGGGCATCCCTAACAGCACTTTTGAACAGGGAGAGCCTTCACATAGACAGGAGGAACCCATGAACAATGCAATGAGGGGCAATTTTTAGTCATCACAAGGGCCCATGCCATCTATGCGAGCTTAGCCATATTTTGGTAGAAATTTCTCTAACAATGGTTCATTTTTGGGTAGCCATACGGATTAGCCTCAGTTTGGATATGTGGGATAGCCACCTAATCATGAAAGAGAGCTGAGAGACAAGATTATCTTCTCAGAATTCAATGGTCAGTTGTCATCCCTAGCTAAACTTGAAGAGTGGCTCTCCAAGCTTGAGGATTATTTTGACATCTTGCACTGTAATGATGACCAAAAGATCCATTTTGCAACAATCCACTTGGAAGGATTTTCACATACATGGTGGAGTTACATTAAAATAGAAAATCAGCAAGTGAACTCATGGGAAGCATTCAAGGAACTCATGGTGCAAGTATTTGTCTCACCGGTGGAGAAAGAAAAGCTTGCCCGCCAATGGTATAGCCTTGAACAACGTGGTCTTGCTATTAGAGGATACACAAATCAGTTCCTCAACCTTACCATGTATGTTGAGTCGATTAGTGATTATGCCAAGTTACACAAGTATGTGTATGGACTGGATCCCCAACTCTCAGCTGATGTTTTAGCTCAAAATCCATCGGATTTGTTCAAAGCTATTGAATTGGCTGAGAGGTACTCTCGCAAGTGTCGACGAGATACTTCATTTCAGTATGGATAGCAAAGAGGAGCATCTTAGCCAGTGTTTGGGCAGGAAAGAGAACACATGCAATCATATTCTGGACAGCAAAGAGGTGTTGTAAGGCGGGGGCAGTTTGGGGCCAGTTATGGTGGTGGTAACATGCCATTCAACACTCCAAAAATCCCCACATACCCCACTTTTAATGCCTCAAGACCACAAGGCAATTTAAGGACATCAAACAGCCCAAGAATGGATAATAAGCAAGGGGACAACAGAAATAAAAATGCTTTAGCCTTTGGTAGTCCAAGGTCCATTCCCATGGATTTGTAAAGAAAGAAAGGAAAAATGATTTAAGTGTGGCGAGAAGTATACAGCTAATCATGCCTCAAAATGTGCTTTTAGAAATGCTAAGGCACGGGTTCACACCATGTTAGTATTTGAGGACTGAGAGGAAGACCCTAAGGATACACATGCTTTTATGATGACTGCTGAAACAGATGATGCTGATGAAGAGTTTGGTCAAGAAGAGTTCTTTGACCCTGCTGATTCTTTTCCTTTTGACCCCGGTGGCCATGTATCACGAGGGATGGGTAGAAAGATCAAACCACATGCTGAAATATATGCTGCCACTGCTTATACCATATCAATGGATGCTTGGACAGGATCCAGAAGCCCTAATACATTGCGTATTAAGGGCCAAATTCATGGGAAGGATGTGTTTATACTCGTGGACAATGGCAGCACTCATAGTTTCATTAATAGAGCAATCATGGACAAGCTGAAGTGTTTTCCCACTGATTTACATCACCCATTAAAGGTGCAAGTTGCCAATGGGGATGAAGAAATTAGCACACAAGTATGCCCTGCTGTTTATATTCAGCTTGCTTAAAATTTTGGACAACAATTGGATTTAATTGCATTGGAAATGGGGCCTATAGATGTTGTCTTGGGTTGTGATTGTCTGAAAACTTTGGGCACTAGAACCATGGAATTTTCCTTGATGTATATGGAGTTTATCAGTGCGGGACAGCTCATACACTTGCAAGAATTCAAAATGATAGTGAATTTCAGCTCATTACCAGCAAACAACTCAAGAAAGAGTTCAAAAAATGGTCCCAAATCTTTGTATTGCAGTTAAATAAAGAAAATTCAGATCAATCCACTAAAACAGTAAAGAATTCAACATTGAAAACTCTTTTAGAAGAGTACAAGGACCTCTTCCAAGTACCTACATCACTACCCCCTAATAGGGCAGTTGATCATCCCATAGATCTGGAGCCTTAGTCAAAGCCTGTGAACAAGCCACCTTACAGATTGTCTAGGTGCGAAAGAGAAGAAGTTGCCAAACAAGTCAAAGAATTACTGGACATGGGATTCATTGAGCCCAGTTCTTCAGTGCATGCTTCTCTTGTGTTATTGGTAAAAAAGGAGGATGGATCTTTCAAGATGTGCATAGACTACAAGGATCTTAATAAGATCACCATGAAGAACAGGTACCCTATTCCATGCATAGATGACTTGCTGGATGAGCTCAAGGGGGCTAAGTACTTTACGAAGATAGATTTGAGATCACGCTATCACTAGATCCGCATGAGGGCAGGGAATGAGGTCAAAACAGTGTTTCGAACTGATCGGGGGCTTTATCATTTCTTGATCATGCCTTTCGAGTTAACTAATGCACCAGCCACCTTTCAGAGCTTAATGAACAAAATACTTTAGCCCTTTCTTTTTAGATTTGTGTTGGTCTTCTTTGATGACATCCTCATCTATAGTAGATCACTGAAGGATCACCTTTGGCATATGAGGCAGGTGTTTAATGTATTGAGGCAGCATAGACTCTTTGCCAAGGAGACAAAATGTTCTTTCATGCAGACGGAGGTGGAATACTTGGGGCACATTGTTAGTGAAGATGGAATTAGGGCTAATCCTAAGAAAGTGCAGTGTATAAAAGACTGGCCGACACCTGTAAATACCACTTCACTTAGAGGATTTATTGGTCTCTCATCATTCTATCACAGATTCATTAGGTATTATGCCACTATTGCACCTTCCTTGACGGATAGGCTTAAAAAGAGGCCTTTTTCTGGGACCCCATAGTTGATAAGAGCTTTAATTAGCTCAAAGAATTGCTTACCTCGGCACCCATCTTGGTTTGCCCAGATTTTTCGAAAGAATTTACAATTCAGTGTGATGCCAGTGGCAGAGGCATAGGGTTGTATTGTTACAAGAGCATGGGGTTATAGCATTTGAGAGTTGCAAATTTGCTGAAAATGAGATAACTATGAATGTATATGACCAAGAAATGCGGACCATCCTTCATGCCATTAAGAAATGGCACCACTACTTATATGGCAGCAGATTTAGGGTCAAGAGCGACCATAGGGTCCTCAAATACTTTCTCTCTCAGTCTAATCTTACCCCCAAACAATGCAGATGGGTAGCTACATTGCACAACTATGACTTTGACATTACACATACACGGAGAAAAGACAATGTAGTTGTGATTCATTATCAAGAATGTGGGCTTGTAAAGTTTTAGCCATCATGGAACTTCATAGTGATTGGATAGAAGAGCTTCAGGAGGCCTATTTGTTAGATTCTCATTTCAGCCATATTTTCCAGAAATCACAGCAAGGGCATGTAGAATAAAACTCTCCATATCAGCTTAAGAACGGTCTCTTATGGTTTCAGGGCAAGATTGTCATCCCATACACTTCCCCACTCAAACGAAAGATCATGCAAGAGATGCATTCTTCATCTACAGCTGGTCACTTGGGCATATTTAAAACTTATGACAAAATTGCTAAAAGATTTCATTGGAAGGGCCTATGGAAGGATGTAAAAGATTTTGTCTTGAGCTGCATGCCATGTCAACAAAACAAGGACAACACCTTAAAACTAGCTGGTTTACTACAGCCATTGCCTATGCGCGAAGGCAAATGGACACACATCACTATGGACTTCATAACCGGCCTACCGATGACCAAGAAGGCATGGAACAACATCTATGTAGTGGTGGACAAACTCACCAAGGCAGCCCATTTCATCCCTACAAAGACTCAATATAATGCTTCTCAAGTAGCCAGCCAACTCATGGAACATGTTCTCAAATTACATGGCTTACCACAGGTCATTGTGCATGACCGGGATGCTAAATTCATGACCAAATTTTGGCAAGTAGTCTTCATCTCTATGGGCACTCAGTTAGCCCCTTCCACTACTTACCATCCATAGGCTGATGGCCAAACAGAGAGGGTTAACAAGTGGCTGGAAACTTACTTGAGGCATTTTTGTTATGATGTGCAAAGTTGTTAGATCCCCCATGCCCCCGTGCCTTCCCCCATGAGAACCCCCCTTTAAAAAATCTTTAAAATTAATTCAAATTTTTTTACTCCCTCCCTCTCTCCCCTTGCCGACTGCATGGTGGGGAGAGAGAGAGTGTGAGTAAGGATAGAGAGGGGGGCATACAACCCCCCAGGTGGGAAGGGTGGCGGCTGTGAATAGTCGTCTCCCCCCCCCCCCCCCATACCACCCTCCTCCCCCACTTTAAGAGGGGAGCCTTCCCTCCCTCATGCAGGGTAGCCCTCCCTCCCTCGTCGCCTACAGCCCGCAGCCCTCCCCTCCCTCGTGATCATTGCCTCCTCCTCCCCCCCCTGGCCATGATAGAAGGAGAAGAAGAAGAAGAAGAAGAAGAAGAAGAAGAAGAAGAGAGAAGAAGAAGAAGAAGAGAGAAGAAGAAGAGAGAAGAAGAAGAAGAAGAAGAAGAAGAGGGAGAGAGAGAAGGTGAAGAAGACAAGAAGAGAGAAGAAGAAGAAGAAAAAGAAAAAGAAGAAGAAGAGGGAGAGAAGAAGAAGAAGAAGAAGAAGAAGAAGAAGAAGAAGAAGAAGAAGAAGAGAAAGAGAGAGGAGAAGAAGAGAAGAAGAGAAGAAGAAGAAGAAGAAGAATTTCTGAAAATACGTCCCTCCCCCTTCATTATCTTTTCTCCACTCAAGGAGAGGCGGAGAGAATCTTGCATAGGAGAGTGCGAGAACTCTATCACTCGTGCACGCGTCTTCGAGTATGGCCCTGAAGCATAGTTCCACAAAGATGGCCGAAATCCCTGCAAGTGTGGATGGAGGTTCGAAACAAGGTGGCACCGCAACCACAAACGGTTCATTAGGCATCAATACTGCTAGAATCAAGACATCACTCCAAACCCAAGTTGCTCTATTATTAAATCATATGTTATAAATATCACGGTGAAAAATCATATTCGCATGCATCACATTCATTGTGTGTTTGATAATCTCCTAGGTATGAACTTAGTTGTGATGTATGTAACGAACAAGATAATTTCCATTGTAAGATGACATCATAATAGGTGAAATTGAAATAGATAATTGCATCATTAATTACCAAAAAATTTTGCATAAAGTGCATTTGAGAGGAAATTGAAAGAAATAAAGTGCATCTCCATATCGCAAGATGGATTTTAAGGTACATGTAATAATCTGCCGAAAAGATTAAAGTGCAGCCAGGCTCATACAATGATCACATAAAGTTAGATCATTCAAGAAGGTCATAGATCGTGTAAATAATTACATAGAGGATAATGTTAAGATTGCATGCATAGAAAGTACATTCGCGTGTGTGGCACAAAATATCGTATGGATTATATCAAAATTGTAAGCATTGAAATGAAGGCATGGCATTACGTTGCGTGCATTAAAGTTGTTGGGAAAATTCAACGTTGTTTGTAATCTACCAAATGGGACTCAAATCCATGAATCCCATGTCAAAGTCATTGGTGACTTCAAGAGGGATAGGTAAAAGCTTAAGCGTCTGCGAGTATTATTAAGAGGACTTAAGAAGATTATACTTAAGACGGAGTAACGAAACCATCTTGACCAACCATGGTCAAGGGGATAGACAATCTTGATCAATTAAGATCAAAGATAACAGTACATAGGTACTACAAGGGATCTAGGAGATAACTAGCAAGTTGACCAACCGAGCACAATAGGGTATCCATGATCTATTTTACAAGGAGACCTAAGGTAAGGATAATTAGGGTTGGTAGGGTACAAACCCTAACCCAAAGAAAAAGGGGAAACAAGCAACTTAGCTTGCCAAGCCCCTAGAATCTCTCCAAGTCGCAAACGATCCACGATCGAATGCTAGGAGCATTCGAGAAGAAGGAATCACACCTTAGCAGTTGGTCGTACAAATGACCTCTGAAATGATCATGATTGTACACTTAGGTACATTGTTTGAACTTCTTTGCTCAAGATACTAATTCAAGGCAAAACACTTAATGCTTCAGGTTAAAGGCCTGGAGGGAGAGGCAGGTTCAGTTACCTCCGACTGTCTACCCGGCCCTATCGAAGGGGGTTGTTAGCCGCACCGGGTATATGGACCGAACTCGCCGCGAGAGGTCTCTCTCTGGGTGCTGCTTGGAGCGAGAGCACACTTGGGTGCCAGGTGAGGCTTTGGCTATAAATTCCTTGCCTTTGGATCCCGCACAAGAGGCCGACGTGACTCTAGATGGGATCTCAAGGCCCGTGTACTAGTCTACGGGTGGAACTTGGAGCAGCAATCATGTTGATTGCTGGGATAGCCTTCGAGCATGATACTTGATGTATTCTGGGACTATGATGAATAAAGATCAGATAGTTGAAAAAGGAACTTTCTTGACATTGTTTTTGTGTTAGTGCCTAAGTTACGTGAAGGAACCTGTGTTTAAATTGATTAATTAAGGAAGCTGCTTTTGCATGTCAAACATAATGTGGTAGGTAATTAGATAACTAAGCAAATTGAGGAAAGTGCGGTGGACATGACTTGGGTCCGTCCTACAAAAGGGTGGTCCTGATTAGCTGGGAACTTTTCTCAAAAGACATGAAGACGATACTATGAAGACCCTAGAGTCAGTGGAGTTAGAATCCCGATTTATGCTGTTTTAGGAGAACGGAATGGGACTATGCCTTATGGGTAGAGACGTCGAGCTTTGCATCCCTCTCGTTTTCCATTGTCCATGAACCAAGTGCAGCATAAATCCACTTTGACTCTGTTGTTCCTACACAAAGTGGTTCATCTGGAGCTCAACGCTAGCTACTTCCTAGAGACTTTGTTGATAGGAAAGAAACCCTGACTTCAGGTTGGTCCTAAGTGGGAACGGCCCGATACTTCCACTCGAGGAAGACTTGGGAAGACCTAGATCGCAAACCCTGTGACATTCCTTGCGAGTGCCAGGCAGCGCTTCCTAGACTCTCTTACGGATCCTTGGAGTGCCGCTTGATTCGAGCACCACAATGATTCCAGGCATGTCTGGCATTTCCTTGTAGTGTTTTGTACCTATTTGGAAGGCGCTGGATGATTCGGTTGAGTAGACGTTGACCTAGAGACATCGCGCACAACTCGCGGGCCGCCGTCCGCGCCGTCGAACCAGGCCGTCCGAGTCCCAGAATCGGAACCACCTAGAATCGGACTAGTCCATAATCGGACCACTTAGAATCGGACTAGGCCGTCCAGCCCCATAATCAGACCACTCAGAATCGGACTAGGCCATCCGACTCCCAGAATCGGACTAGTTCAGAATCGGACTAGTTCCAGAATCGGATCGTCCGACTACTAGAATCGGACCACCCTGTCCGATCCGATTATCAAGATCGGACCACTTTCTCGATTCGACTCCCAGAATCGGACGTGACAAAAATCGGACCACTGAGCTGATCCGACCAACCCAAAATCGGATGTCCGATTCTGATAATCAGACTCCTGAAAATCGGACATCTTAGAATCGGACCAAAAACTGTCAAAATCGGACAGGTATCCAGAACACAGATTCTGACGCATCTAAACCCCGGCATTGACCCCAAAGACCACGTAGAGCTAAAGGCACATCACAGATCCATCATTGGGCTGAAACTTAAAGCAAGTAGTTCAAAATTTGGCTATAAACGGTCCTCCCAATTGCACATGGTGCTTACCATAACGGCCCTATGGGCCGAGGGGGACTACCCTCCCACCCGGACCCTCGCAGAGGGGGCTCCCTCCGCACCTGACCCTAGTGAGGTAATGGCTCTACACGAGCATGGATTCTCACTTGCAAAAGAGCAGCCAAAAGCCCATACTCGAATAGAGACAGACATAGACCCTAGAACCTCAATGGGCCCATCTAGCCAACAAGGGCAAAAAGGCCACACTGCAAAAACACATATGTGTTGCATTCGGATTGCATCTAGTCAAAGCGAAAAGCAACAACATCAAGCTACAACAGCGAGAATGACTAGATATGACAGTCCTGACGATAGATGCTCCTTGAATAGCACTACACTGACGATCCAAGGCACCAGTGGAGAATCTACATCTGGTCGTACAGTCGGGGACTCAAGGGCATTTGTCAGAAGGCTTAAATTTACAAGCCAAGACCCGGAAGATGAAGACATAGTACCACCTGCTTATCTTAGGGTCAAACTCACCGCAGAAAGAGAGCATAGTGTTGATGCTCTCATTGATGAAGGAGCAGATTTCAATATCTTGACTTACGAAGCATGGACTCTACTAGGTCAACCAGAGCTCAAACCAACTGATGCAACTCTTAACCCTTACGGGGAACACCCACAAGCACTTCTAGGGAAGTGCAGAATCCTTGTAACTATTGAAACAGAAAGCTTGCCAGTCCTGTTCTATGTTCCTCCAAATAGCAAGAATTGTGGAAAGGAAATCCTCCTAGGAAGGCCCTTCAAAAAGGTAACGAAGTGTGAAGCCGACTATATAGCACAGAGGATACACCTAACACTACCAGGTGTGAGGATAATCACAACTTCTAGCAAGGGTGACCTCACCAAACCTCAAGGGAAGGGAAAGGAGCATTTTGACATACCAAGCAAGCCTAGTAACGAGAGCAAGGAGTTGTTGAAAGAGTTGATACAAGCACAGGTTGAATGGAGAGAACCAATGAGTGAGGCCATACTTGAGACAAAAAGGTTAGGAGACAAGGCCAAGGATAGAGTTTGGACTCAAAAATATCGTAGAAGACCACGAAAGAAGCCCAAGCCTTATAGGCACAGGCATTGATGGAGAGCTAGCACAACGCTACGATGGATATCCAAGACGTTGCTTCGTACTCAAGGGTATTATGCAGGCAACCGATGGATTTGGGTACCAAAACCCCCTGCTAAACCACCTCTGTCAGACGCCCAAATTATGTCAAAAGCAAAGAGGCGTAGGAGGAAACCTAAACGAAAATCCAAGTCTCGAACCAAAAATATGGGAGTGATTGAGCCCCACACGATTGAAGTCAAGAAACCAAACATGACCTATCAAAAAGTAGATCCTCGGCCTAGCATGCTTGACAAGCAGATGCCAAATGTAATCGTTGAGGATATGTAGAAGCCGCTAGTGCCCAATGAGCTTTTGATTCCCAAAGAGGATAGCAAGCATCATAGGCACAACATTGCTCAGGGCAAGGTTAAATTCTCAACAAAGCAAATAGCACAATCATCTAACAGCCACGAGCAAATCTCCCAGCCAGTGTCAAATCCACTTAGGAGTTCCAAGCCTCCTACACCCTCAGCCCCTAAACGGACACAGGAAGCACAACACTTGTCAAGTACGACTACTCAATCCCAATCTCGACCTACATCAAAGCTTCCAAATGTCCAAGAGGCAGGACACGACACCACTCTTAGCTCTCAACCTAAGGATGTGCCTGTGCAATCCACCGTGGCTAGATCAATGGATACTCGATCTACCCAAGTGAATGCTCTAAGGGAAACAAAAGACACGACCACTTCCAATTGCTCTAAGCACTTGACACCGCAATCCACCAATAGTAGCAAGTCCATTGAACTAGCTGCTACTACTTCAAATCAGGGATCATAGCAGTCACAGCCCTTGGCCGTGACAAGACCCCTTGCGGAACATGTCCTTAGTAGTTTACCTGTGGAGGAGGTGTCGCAACCAACTTAACACCATATTGGGGAATATGGAAATTTTCCTTAAGTTTGGGACACGTGGTCAAATCTTTGGATTTTTCATAACTTGAACATTTTAACTCCAAACTGAGCACTCTATAGCTCAATAGATTCCATTTTTCAAGTGCTTTCCAATGATAGGTCACATCATATGGTTTTGAGAAACTTATGGGCATGTTATCCAAGTGCCACCTTTCTAGTATTCAAAAATGGGAATTGGGAGATTCCCAAACTCACTAATATTATGTTACTTCCTCGACAACTCCAGCACTTTCAAAGTGCCTAAAGCCTAGGCTGGAGGAGTTAAACTCAAGGGAGTTGGCTGAAGAGCTAGACTCTCCGAAAAGGGAGGTAGTTATACTCTCACAACCTAGCAAGGCTATTCAACAGGCCACAGCCATGTCCCATAAGGACACACTAGAGAAAGAGAATGTTGAGGCCCAACCAAGCACATCAACGGTCGGTCGACCTAGCCCAGGGTCCTGAGCCATTAGATGCACCTGCACTGACAAAGAAAAAGAGGAGAAAACATCGAAAATAACAACAGCTACAGGTGGTTGTGGACCCCAAGAACATTGGGACGAAGAGCGTCAGAGAGCTGACGAATAAAGCATCGAGTCCATCCACCAATGGACCCATTAATGCCTCTCTTAATAGCGGTGAAAGCTTAGACACATCCGTATGCTCTGAAAAAGCAAAGCAGTCGCTACCATTAATGGCTGCTTGCAACACTCTATCCACTGATAATAGAACTCACATTGACCAATCAAGAGTGGATACAACGTTGTCACGATGGGATGACAAGATCATACCATTCACACCCAAGGAGAACCATGACGCAGTAATGAAGCCTCAAGGGAAACAAGGAAACCCCAATAGCATGAGCAATCCTGGCGTTGACCAATCTTGCTCATACAGGCCTGAATCCCCAGCTATGCTAAAGCCTAGGCAAACTCCTAGAACCTTGCATGAAATAGCAACCGAGCAAGCCTTCGTTGAACATAGAAGTGTCACAGAATGCTTAACTGAGTTGGATGCTAAGCTCAAAGTGTTCGCACGTGTCTACCTCCTTGCGGACATGGGCGCAATCCCCAAGGAGCAGCTTGGAGATTACTTGCCCTTTCCACTATCCTGGGAAGAGCAAGAACATCTTGACGAGCACTATAACAAGCTCTTACATGAACGCTTGCAACTCATCTCAGGCGAGGAAGCTGATGAACTGCGCTTGACCACCACGTTCAATGAAGTGCTTTGCCGACTGAATCTCGTAGACATAGAGCAACTAAAGCGATTCTCAGAGGGCCGAAGTCAATTTGAGCATCGTTGGTGTGAAAACCGTGTTGTAATGGCCGAACTAGGGGCTTAGATCATGACAGTCTCAGAGGAGCGATTGGCCAAATGGCGGTCTCAAAGAGACCCAACCTATGTGGCACCAACTTTCCTTCGAGTGCTGACTGGCATTCGGGGTATGAACTTAGCTGGAACTAGCCAAGAGAACGCTCTGTTTGATAAGGTTCTCACTGAGGAGGAGTTACATATAGCCAATAGACTCGGACAAGGTTCCATGCTACTCAATGTGGCAAAATATCTATCGGTATTAAGTAAGCTGCCACGAATACTAGATGCGTGTGCCATGCTCCAGTACAATCCTGAGTTCTACAATTGGTTTCTATCCTTGTGAGGTGATATGGATTCGTATATGTATAGATGTATATATAAACAATGATTTTTGTGTCACCATGTATAGATACTATCAACACACACAAGCAATGATAGTCAAGCGCAGGGAGAAGAGTTGGGTTTGACAAGCTAAGCTCCTCATGTCCTCCTCTCATCACACATTTAAAAGTCGTATGACCATTCCCACCTCCAAGTGAAGGGCATGCAACCCTCATTACCACCATAGGAAGCCTTGACCAACAACTTTGATGGTGTAGACAGGGTGTAGTCCCTTTCTATACACCTTCTTCCCTTTTTTGGTCTATCCTTTCAAAGATGTGCCCTGTCCCACTCCATGACAACCAGTCCACACAACTTAGAATAAGTCAATATCTGCTAATGGATGGAGGCAAAATGAACATCATCATGGGGGCCATCCCTCTACAACAAACACTGCATGCCTTACCCCTCCCCTTCTTGTCATATGCGCTTGATAAACCACACTAAAATCCCTTCCATGCGAACAGTTGTATCCTATATCAAGGTCTAAACCTTGGTTCGCACCTTGTAGGTCCCCCTACGAGGAAAACATGGAGAGCCTAGGGCAACTGGCTTGCAAAGACGCTCTTCGTTGCCGACGGGAACATGTAGCACACGCCCCTTCGCCGGTGCGCTATGTGCCCACCCTCAAGAGGTATGCAAAGAAGCGAGGCCCTAAGCGACACCGTCCTGGATGAAGGTCGAAGAACCCCCGGGCCAGGAAATTCGAGACTCGAAGAAACATGCAGCATGTGGCAACGCCAGTTGCATAGACCCCCAACGTACCCTCGGGCACCAGGTGTCCATGAAGAGAAAAGGCGGCCCGAGATAGGGAAGAATTTAATGAATTGTTTAAAGATATTCTGGAAACGATAGTGGCCCGGGACTACACCATTCATGTCCCCGCCGACATGTTCCCTGCCCAACCTCACATGAGCCCCTCACTAGCACAGCCTCAGTCGCCTAGCCAACCGGACTCACCCCGCCTAGTACCTATCGACTAAGCCCCTATGATGTACAAGTAGCTTGACAAGTCATCATGCCATAACTTTTTGTTTTTGATGAGTAAAGGGGCAAGATCCCCACTTGTACACACTTCCTTCATCTACCGTTAATGTATGCGACCTTAACAAGTAATGGGATAGGCATCATAGCATTCTGAAAAATTATGTTTTAACATGATTGCATTGGTTCGGTGTACTTAACGCAAGCGAGCATATACTCTCACGAAGTGACAAATGGATGCAAAATGACACAGGTCAATGTCTAAGAAGCGTTTAATATCCAAGTCACCACAAAACCACCAACCCCACAAAGAACCATTATGGAGGAAGTGACAGGAATACCAAGAAACAAAAGCCATGACAGAAATGCAACTGGATGAGAACCCAAGGACACCTCTGCAGAAAAAGCACATATTGCAACTGAGCATGGCCAAAGCATAATCATCGATTACCTCCTTCTTCTTAACTAAACTCTATGTTCGGGCAGGAGCCATGCTCTCAACAAGCACGAACGTCTCTTCATCATCCAGGATTCAATTCGCAAAATGCTATGCCCTTGTCCATGCATAGCTCACTCCAAGTGCTACCTCAATTGTTTGATGTCTCACAGGTTACAAAGAGGTTTGCAAAATCTCAAGTGTTTCTCTTCATCTCAACAATAGTTCCTCTAGCATCAAGGCTGGTGACACAATCATCTCTGTACTATCAATTCTTCATAGCCTTTGAATCCCAACATTTCTCAATCCAAATGAAAGGCTAATAGTCTCAATGTATGGCATTGATTGTATTCCCTTTTCCCAAAAAAAAAAAGAAAAGAAAAGAAAATAAAAGAAAAGAAAAGAAAAGAAAAGAAAAGAAAGAAAGAAAGAAAAAAAAAAGAAAAAAAAAGAAAAAAAAAGGAAAAAAAGCACACACGATCACAGCACCGCACCTAGGGGTCCTCAAATTAGGTACGCCTAGTGACCTTGGTCGGCTGGCTCCATCCCTAATTCCCTAGCCCTTTGTACATCCCCCACAATTGTTCAGGGCACATCAAGGGCAGGACATACCGAGGGAGCTCGCCTCGCCTTTGGTTAGATCTCTCACCCTGAACCACTTGCCATTTCCTTTGCACTCCATCTCAATGCCATTACAATCAACAGTGGTAAGCAAGGCATGAAAGACACTGGAAAAGTACACTATACTTTTCAAGCACTACAAGTAGTCACTAGCTACCAAGAGCCAGACATCACGAAGCTCAATTATGCTACGTGGCCTTGACAAGACCATAATGATGTCTCAAGCAATCTTCAAGTGTGCTCCCCGTCTTCATCGACAAAATTTTCCATCCACTTAGCCCCTTGCTTCACTGACCCATTGCTATACAAGGAACCAAGCCGACAATCTTCTAACTAAGTAATATCTAAGTATGCACAAGCACTCACATAATACTTGCACCGAAGTATATACACAGTTTGGGTCCTCAAGTGCAGGACAATACTCTCAGCTTGCTTAGAGTTCGACCTATCTCCCAAACTAATTGCACCATGTCTTGTGCACAATAGCAAAGACTAGCAGTACCCTTAGGGAGAGACCACATGAGAGGTTTTCACTTGCAGGTGTTGAAGACTCCAATGAAAAGTTTTGTTTGCTCTTTATTAACACCCAACTCTGAATTCTTATCTCTTACCATCCGACAAGCCCGCAAAGAATCATCATGTACGGAATCCCTAAACAAACTGCCACTTGTACTCCATCAGCGCAATCCCCAACATAGAATAGCCCTACCACCAACTCCAACAACCTTCCACCAGCCGCCTTGGCCACCAATAGGCCCCCATGATCTTCTGCCACACCACCACCAACACTCCTCCACGGAAACCACAGGCGTCCTTGTCACCCACGTCTTCGGTGTATGCTACAGCCTGCTACCTATCATGGTGAGTACCATGGGAGTGGCACTCGTCTAGGAGGGGGGTAATGTTAACCCTCAAATGAACAAAGGTGGAAAATCCGGAAAAGCTAAAGCAGAAGACAAAGACAAAGGCCAAGGCAAAGAGAAATGGAAGACAAAGACGCACAAGGAGAAGAGTCCTAAATAAGGGAGAAAGGCGCATAAGGAAAAGCGTAAGTCAAAACTTTTATAAAAGAGCGCAAGCGCATCATGGTTTAATTCAAGGAGCGTCGGGCTCTCACCCGTGCAATTTGTAAATGTAGACGGGCGGTGGAAAGGAAGCTAGGAAGATGGAAGGACAATGGGAAAAAAGGCCTAGGCTATGGCCAGCCATGTAAAAAAGGGGAAAAGGGGATGACCGCCCAAAAGGGATTTAGGTTTTTGTATATAAAGTTGAAAAGTGAATGAGAAGCTCATTCTTGTGTGTGGCCAAAAGCAGCTCTCCTCCTCCTCTTCTTCTTCTTCTTCTTCTTGCTTGCTTGAGCTTGTGCTTGAGAGAGGGAGTGTGAGAGTGTGAGGAAGTGAGTGTGTGAGGGTGAGGGACCGAGGAGGAGAAGCTCTCCATCTTCTCCTCTCTTCTTTTCTTCTCTTCTCTTCTCTTGTCTTGCTCACGGCAATGGAGCTTGGAGCGTGGAGCTTGAGGATGGAGCTTGTTTGAAGCTTGAACTTGGATCGTGGAGCTACCGGAGTGCGCGGGAGAGGAGGTAACTCGAGCGGCACAGAGGTAAGCTCACTACACTCGTAGGTATGGATGGCGCGTCGGTTATGTGAGAGGTAGCCATTAGTGCTCGGCTTGGAACGCTTGAAACAATAAGCGGTCCGTGGGTCTTGGCGGTTGAGTGAAAGCTCCCACACAAACAATGCTAGCTGGACCTTTGCTTCCCCAGTTAGTTTTTGGTGTCCAGGCTACATTGGAGACTTCACTGATGACTTGTCTTGAGTCCATTTACACAGGGGTGTATACTTCCTTGCAAGACAAAGTGGATTCCCTGACTAGTCAGTTGAGTAAGGCTTTTGAGGATCTAGCATCTGAGCAAGTTGCCCTCACTAATATTCACAAACAAATGACTAAAGCTACTACTCTGACGGATTCCTAGGAGGCCACCATTCAGAAGTTAGAAACTCAAATAGTTACCCTCGAAGTAGAGAATGTGTCTTTGACTATAGAGAAAAATTCTGCCCTTGAGGAGATGGTCAACTTAGCCAGTAGGCTGGGTACTTGTGAGGGTCAACTACAGTCTTCCCATGAAATTGTTGAGTCACAGAAGCAGATGATTTCAACGCTTAATCAGAAGATTGTTACTCTTTTTGTTCCTCCACCTCCTGTGGTTTGTTCTATAGTAGCTTACGAAGAGGAGCTTGACCAGCTACAGCAGAAGGCAAAATTATATAATGGTTCTTTTTCTAAGGTTGAACGCCTTCAACAACATTTGAATTGTGTGCAAGATGATTTTACTTGTTTTGTTGAGCTGGTGTCACCCGCACCATCTTTCTGGATCAAGTATAATCAGCAGCATTTTGCCTTATATATCTCTTTGAGCAATGTGGATTTAGAACCTCCAAAGGATGGGTGGCAAAATTTGTGGTCTACAGATTTGCTGAAGTCTGTGTTTGCCAGATTTGTTGAAGTCTGTGTTTGCCAGATTTGTTGATGAGTTGATTTTGCATGAAGTACATTTGCTATCTTTCATGTATCTTATGGGGCATTTGCAGATTCGTGATGAGGAAGATATCAATTTGTATGTGGGAGATGTGGTGTTACAAGCTGTGATGTATGTACATTTGGTGGAGCTTCTATTAGCTGAAGGGTTGAAAAGTTATTATCAGTAGATGTCTTAGTATAGAGGATATGCTTGGCATCCTCCTTTCGAGGGTGATGCTCTGGAGCCTCGTCGTCTCAGGGGTGTATTCCACAAATTTGATATTCGACCTTTGCAAAATCAGTTGTTGAGCTTTATTGCTGATCATCCATTATTGAATAATTCATTTTTCCTGGATCTTGCCTATGTTGTTCTTTGTATCCAATAGATCCCACTGATCTTCTGTCTTATTCTCTTATGTCCTATTGCTTTTTGTTGAATATTTCCCTCCTTACTTCCAACCCTGACACTATTCCTCTGTTGTCTTTACTCCTTCTGATTCCCCTCACATTCCTCCCTCACATTCCGGTCTTTACTTTTTGTTCTTTCATTGCCGATCCGACATCATCACCTACCCCTTCTGAACCTCTTCCTGTAGTTCCTCTTGTTCCTTCTATTTTCTCAGCAGATTCCCTTCATAAGTTTTTGTTGAATCTTTCGTCTCTTCCATCTTCCTTATCTCTTCATTTCCCTTCTTTTTATGATTTATCTTATCCGCCTTTGTGATTTTTCCCTCTCATTTCACTTCCACCTTCTACTAATTTTATTAACCTTCCTCCTCAATCAATGTTGGATACACCTGGGTATGACAATGATGTTCTCTGTCGAAGGCAATGGACGCTGCATGATTCTTTGATAGGACCAATGTTTAACTGGCCTCTCATTCCTGGGTCCTGGGAGATGTCTGCTTCATGTTCGATGTTTTACCTTCATTTTTCTCGGGTGCATGCTCATTCTGAGGATAGCTCTGTACATCTTGCAGCTCACTTTTGTTGGTATATTACTTTTATGCATCAGCGGTCTAATCTGAACACTCGCAGGTGTATCCTCAGTTTGATCATAAATCTGAATGTGGATGTGACATCTGCTCAGATGGATATTCTGTATTACTTCACACTGGCTTTCCCTACCAAGTTTCTTATTTTGCTGGAAAGGATGTGTTGTTTACAGTTCCTCTAGAATGTGCCTTTGCATTTTGTGGATGAGAGTAAAACTCTGGAGTGTCTCAAGTCTAGTATGCATTTTAAGAGGAAGTGTATGCATCTTTCTTAGAAGTGGAGTTCTTTTTGGATGTATCAGTTATGTTTCTTTAATGGAAATCTTTTTCTGTGCTCTCCATTTTTTGGAGGCATGTGCCATTCAGATTACATGGTGTTGTGTCTATGTGAGTTGTATATGTGGTATGGGTATATTGTTTATCTTTGTTGAATGGAGCTAAAGTTGAAGCTAGATTGATGAAGACGATATTGGATTAAAAGCTAGCAGAAGATGATACTGATAGGGTGTTTTCCTCTCGTTGTAGTATTATTAGATATACAGGTTATTTGTTGGGGTCGTGGTTGGGTGATTATTGAAGATACTAAAAAAGATCGAATTGAGCTCTTTACTAAACTTATATTCTTCTTTTCCTTAGGTTGTGAGGATGCTTCCTTTCTAAGTATGGGGATATGTTGAGTGCTAAAATGACTAGATTTTTTGATTAATTTTTTGTTATTTTTGAAGTCTGAATGGTTGATTTTTGATGGATTTTGAGTGATGATTGGTTGTTTTGGAAGTTTTTGAAATTGTTTTGGAATATATTGATTATGTTTTGAAAGCTCATGATGATTATTAGTAGAAGTATGAGGCTCTGTGATGTTCTGATAGGTTCTGTTGAGGTTCGGATTGATTCTGATACCTTCTGTTTAGCTTTTGTTTTGTTCTGATTTTCTTCTGTATGAAGTATGGATTGATTATTGATGAAGGTTGAGATCTTTTGAAAGCTTATTGAATATTTTTTGATAGTTTGGGATGGTTTTAGTATGAGTTATGAGGTTTTGATGTTCTCTTATGACCTTATGTAACTCTCTATTGATCTTCTGTAGACCTTCTATAGAGCCTCTATTATGTTTCTGTTTTTCTTTGTTTTGTTCTGTAGATCTTCTGTACGTGTTCTGTGGAATATATTGTGACTTTGGGATGTTGTTTCAACCTTGGGAAAGGATGAATCTAAGTTCAAAAGAGCTAAAACAAATGGAAGAAGTAGTTGCTCAAGACTCAAGTGCATACTGAAGTGAGAGAGACAGAAGCGAGATATGAAGGGTTACTGTAGATGCTCTGGTGTCTTTTCTTCATAGATATACCTCTTGGGAAGTGCATCCACGGCCTAAGAAGAATTATTTGAGAGTGATTATTGAGTATTGCAGTGAGGAGATGATGTACTATTGATTGAGAGAGAGAGAGAGAGAGAGAGAGAGAGAGAGTTAGAGAGAGTTAGAGATAGCAAATTCTATCAAAACAATGTATGTATCTATTAGAGATTGAGAGAGATAACTATGAAGACAATGAAGATGAATACTATGTGATTATTTCTATTAAAAAATGGTGTATTCTTTTGTATTTCTTGTTCTATAGATGGATTCTATGAAGATGCTGAAGATTATGGTTGATTCTATCAAATCCTTGGGATATGTCTACTATGATGCTGCATGAAGATTTGTTCTTTTCCTTGTTGTGGTTTCTTGCAATAGAAACCCCTTTTCCTTGGTGTTCCTCTTGGGGTTCCACACACACATAGAGAGAGAGAGAGAGAGAGAAGATGTGGAAACTCCAAAAGTTACAATGTTATTCCTTATCTTGAGCATCCATATTTTGAACATCATTACCACCAAGGCAAAGTGATCTAGTGGAGTAAGGGTTATCAAATTACTGAGTGCCAAGACAGATCTTTCGTACATAGGAACAAATCGTATTTTGTGCATTGAGAGACCCAACTTGTGTGTGCAAGGCTCGATTTATAATACGATGTGTCATGTGTGCAGGATTTAGCGTAAGTATCAATTTATTGCATATTATATCATATCTCTTGTGTTTATTGTGGAACGTGGTTGAAAATCCTTGAATCATATTTGTTGATATCTAAAATCATAAAAAACTCAGTCACTTTGAGTTGTTTACATAAAAAGATCAAAAGCGCAAAACCCGAGATGTGAGATTTAATTTGAAAATGAAATTTTTGTTGGATTTTGTGGATTTAATGTTGTTCACATAAAATAATAATTGTGAAGAATTGTAGCATCTCGGCCTTGGGAGGAGGAGGCATGATTCCATTGGTCACAATCTTTTAAAAATTGGATTTAAAAATAGAGCACAAAAAAACTTGTGCCCCTTGAACACTATATTATGGAATTTGGGAATTCTCATATAATTTGGAAATTCCCAATATAGTTAATATTTGGCCACATGATCAAATCTTGTCCCCTTACTTGAAAGTGGAGTATACCTTAATAACTATATAGGTTGTCTTTCTAAGTCCCATTTGAAGTCGGGGTTAAGATTTAGCACATGGCCAAATCTTTACCCCTTATTTGAAAGTGGGACTTGGGAGATTCCCAAATTCCCTAACATGGTGTTCCTCCATCCTCACGACATGTTTTTGTTAGATCTTGCCTCTCTTAATCCTAATGATCAATTCATGTTCTTATGCTCACACTCTCTCACAAGTGGTTTCAGGCCAAAGATAGGGGCAAACGACCTTGGATTCATGATCCAACTGGATGAGCAGCTTCTTGGCATCGAAAACTATTACCTCGGCCTCTATCACTTATTTTTTGGCTTCCAAATCAGGTGGTTGCTTCATAATACCAAACCTTATGGCTATTAAATGGGGGATCAAATGAACCCCAATCGACTAACTAACACTTGCATTGGATTCGGAATGTTGAAATGAATCTAGAAAAACTCTAGCTCCTTGATCCATTGTCAACACATGTCTCGCCAAAAATGCCACTTTTATGGCTCTCATGACACTATTGTGCTTTAAATTCGACTCTAAATTTTAGCTCTCAATAGTATTGGTACCCTAACTTATGTGTCAATTTTCCACCGTCATGTAACCATCATTTAGCATTTCAAAACTAATGCAATCAAGGCTTTCCATCTTCACCTTCTCAAAAACAAGCAATCAAATTTAGAATAGAAGAATCACTTTAAAATATAAATTAAAAAACAAAAGAGATTCACTAATAATATCTATCTTTTCTTTATCTTAGTATAT
The DNA here is from genome assembly GCF_053477565.2 of Lygodium microphyllum. Lineage (NCBI taxonomy): Eukaryota > Viridiplantae > Streptophyta > Polypodiopsida > Schizaeales > Lygodiaceae > Lygodium > Lygodium microphyllum. The sequence continues at coordinate 119,743,477 of NC_141160.1, forward strand.
AAGGAAATGAAGAGAGCAAAGCTTGAGATCTCAAACTAGTGGACAAGGGGATTGCCCAATAGACAATAAAAGGGTGCTTTATATTGTAAAATGAAGATGCCTTTTAAGGTTGCATGTATGGCTCTCCCTTGATGTTGATGTGCAAACCAATCACCACACTCAATACCAATGTATTTATAATATTGGAATAAGGTTTTGTGTTGCTCAAAATATATTAAAAGCATCTTTTTGGGTTTTTGTTTATCCTCACCTTGCACCATTTGCTTTTGTGCAAATATATTAGAGCACACTCTATTCTAGTAGCCTTATAAAAATAATATTTTATCTTTCCCAATAGATACATCAAATTAAATCTATTACATATGTGTGTGCACAGTCCTTATGCTAATAGACACATACAAAAACATAATATCTTTGATAATATTTTTCAGGCTATGAAGTCATTCCACGTATTAAAGTGCACACTTCAAAATAATAATTCTGCTTAAAGTCATCTAATTATCTGCTTATCACAATATAAAATACATAATTATCCTTCTGTCTATCTACAAAGCATAATGTAATAAGTAGCACATGCACGTGTTCACACGATAAGTCACCGATTATGAGACAATAAATTAAATCCAAAATAATTAAAATTAATAAATATAATTTCATTACACTTACTATGCACCATAGCCTTTTGGTCCTTGATCCATCCACCTACTATAATTTCATTACAGTTACTATGCACCATAACCTTTTGGTCCTTGATCCATCCACCTACTATAACAAGTAAGATGAGGAGGATGAGAAAGAATAGTAAAGAAATGAGGATAAGAGAAACTTCACACACACACACATGTACACATGTATGCACATACACACATACTCTCTCTCTCTCTCTCTCTCTCTCTCTCTAAATAGATAGAAAAGGATGGAGGTTAAACCTCTTCCTAGCTAGTACACACACATACACACACACCTCTCTCATTACGTAGAGATGAGAAGGTATAGAAGAAGATAGAGAACCAATCACTCACAACTTAACATACAAAATGAACAAGCAGAAAATAAAGGATTACTACCCTTTGCCCTTTATTGACCAGATTTTAGATCATTTGGCAAGGCTAGAAATGTACTCCTTTATGGATTGCTTTACAAGCTATAATCAAATGGCCATAGCTCAGGAGGATAAATTGAAAATCTCATTCATTTATAGTCTTTGGTACCTTTGTGTCTCATGCCATGGCTTTTGGTCTATGTAATGCTCCTAGGTCTTGGCAAAGAATAGCTCATAAGACGTTTGCCAATATCTCCCTTGAAGAACTTAAGATTTTTACAGATGATCTGGGGGCTACCATAACCTGTGATAAACAACTCATTGTCCTACGCAAGTGCTTCGAGCATTGTCGCGAGTACTATAAAGCATTAAATTCTCAAAGGTGTGTATTTCGAAATCGCTTACGGCTTATTGCTTGGTCATGTGGTGAGTGCGGCTAGCATTGTCACTAACTAGTAATTATGGCCATGAGCCCATCCAACAGTTCCTAGAGAGGTTCACAGCTTTGTCTCATCTGTGGGCTATTACCATCTATTCATGAATGTATTGGCCAACTTTCATTACCTTTGATGAATCTCTTGGCACACATCCCTTTTTGAAATGGACTAAACCATGTGGAGTGGCATTTGAGAATGTTGAGATGGAACTATCCAAAACACCAGTGCTATAAAAAGCTCCAAAGAGGGTGCATGTGGGTGGGCTATGAGAGTGTGCATGTGTATGCGTATATAGTGAATAGGTGGGCAGTGTTACACCATAATTAGCGAAAGTTTTACTTTTATCAGAATACCACTACAGTGTGACTCATAAGGTTTGAAAAATACAAGAGAAAACCAAATTTACCACTACACCTGTCATAGCGGTAGACTAGTGTGACTCGTAAGGTTTGAAGAAAACCTAATTTCAGAAGCCACCAATTACTTTGGAAGCATTGGTCCATCTTAAGTCTCGGTGCTACCAAGTACATCTCGACATCAAACTTGACTCGATGATATAAAAAACAAAATGCTGCTGGCTCGGAATCGGCGTGGACTTGAACATCCCTGAACATCCCTCCTGGGAGTCAGAGTTGCGAGCAGTCGGGCTGGACAGCTTCACACGCTCTCGTCACAGCCGAAAGTACCTCCTCGCTCGCTCTCGAGTATAGGAAGCGAGAACGGATTGCACATGTTTTGCATGTGGGAGAGAAACGTCCTTCCAATGCTTCTTGCAAGGCAACGTCCATCCACTACAGCGCCGAGTACTCTCTCTCTCTCTCTCTCGTTACAGCGCCGACCAGAGCGTTCCCATCCCGCATCTATCTATTACTAGACCGATGCACACCGATGTGCACTTGCATATATCCTAATGCACTAGTCTGCACTTGAGTAGCGCTTGCACACACATGTGTACACATACTCGCATAAGCACTGGCAATGGAATGTGCACTAGTATGCACTAGAATCTTGTACTTGCACTAGACCCATCCATTGGCATGTGGTACTCACCCACTAATACCCTTGCACACCACAATGCACTAGCTTCAACCTAGTGCACTGCACTAGTGCACATGCACTTGCCTATAGCCCATCACCCAAGTGCACTGACACACCATCACTTACATTCCACTCTTGATCCTAATGCATTATGGTACACTAAGCCCTCACCTTGCAGCCTCTAGTGCACTATCCTTATTATGCTACACCTACGTGCATTGTGCATAATCTTGTGTGCTAGTGCACTACCATAGTGCATATACGTGTGTGCACTATCGCGTTTATTACACCATACCCTACACATAGCCTTGCACAATCACTTGAACACTGCACATACACACCACTGTGCACTCACTGTTAGATTAAATTCACTAGGTTTCATTGTACGCCTACTCTGCACTACCATGCCCAACTGCATAGCAGACAATTGCATAACACCATGCATTTTCTTTCAAATCCGACCCCAACACCCACCCTATTCATAAGGGAGGGTCAAAGGGAAGGAGGAGGGAGGGAGATGACACCTTGCAATGCACTAGGGTGCACATGTGAGGACTAGCACTACCATTATCATGGGAACTAGTACATGCATGCGTACTTATGTACACGTGTGCACACCCTCATCCACTCTAGATCCATTGCTCATAGACCTTGCATCCAACCTCACCTAGCAAACCTGTGTGTACTTGTGTGCACTTGAGTACACTAAGACACACTTGCACTGATACACAGTGACATTGACATTGATGCTAGCATATGCACATGCACACATGTGTGTGCTTGTGTGCACCTATGCCTACACCTTTGATCACCTGAAACTCATTACACATAAGTCTATACTAACCCAATCATTCTGCACTTGTGTGCACTCGTATGCTCTTGAGCACACTTGTCTACACACTTGTGTGTGCAGCTTGAGGGACCTTGAGTGCACTAGGGCATACTCGCAAATGCACATACACTCGTGTGCATTTATGTACACATTTGTGAATTTGAGCACACTTTCACTTCTACTTGTACTTGCACATAGTCCACCACAATGCACTATTCTTTGAATTGCACATCAGATTATACATAAACCACACCACACTTGCACATAATTGCACTTGTCTACACTGCTTATGCATCGTGCACTAATTAGCACACTAAGCTTTATAGTTCCCAAGCACATCTTAGTATGCTCTCCTTCTCAACCAAATTAAATCATTAATTTTTAATGGCCAACCCATAAACTTTGTGGAGCTCAATATTATTGGTCATCCTAACAAGCTTGTTCTTGTCGCACTAACAAGCTTGTTCTTCACGCTGCAATCAACCATAGAAAGAAAAAGAACACCATGAATAAGAAATCTTCATGTAGCATCATCACTAAGATCTCCCACGAATTTATCGCAACAAATCTTCAATATATTCTTCAAAGGAGCACAAAGGAATGGTCAATCCTGAATGGAATGGATCACATAGTATTCATATTTCATAGTCTTCATAGCCTTTCTCTCAATCTCTCTCTCTCTCTCTCTCTCTCTCTCTCTCTCTCTCTCTCTCTCTCTCTCTCTCTCTCTCTCTCTCTCTCTCTCTCTCTCTCTCTCTCTCTCACATATAGATACAAGGTTGGTTTCTTCATAGAAATTGACTATGATCTTTAATACAATATCTCTCTCGTATAGGCTCCCTCTCAATAGCACATGAGAATAATAAAGAATAACTCTTAATAATCCTCTCTTCCTTGTGGGTACACATCTTAAGAGGTATGTCTAATATGAGGAGTCACCAGAGCCACTACAATGACCCTTCAGAGCTAATGAATGTCACTCTCACTTCAGTCTTCACTTGACAAGTCTTCAATAGCTACTTCTTCTGCTTCTTCGAGATATCAAGAGCTTCCATTATTCTCTTTTTGAGATGGAAAAACATTGTAAAGCTAAAAATTCATCTAACTAAACACTCGTAGAAGCATACAAAAGACATCATAAGGCATATAGCAACTCCAGAGTACACTACAAAAGGTCTACAGAAGGTAACAAAACCATATAACTCAAACCAAAACCAATGCAACCTATTAAAACCATCCAAATCACTCTCAATCATTCTTCAAACCACTCATTCACAATCATAACATTAGACAATTTTAGTGGTCAAAAGGAGGGCAAATAAGAGGAGAGAGAAGAAGTAGCATGTCCAATAGGATGGAGGCCAACGTTATGTTGGATTTTCTCAAAAAATACTCACAAAATAGCAAAAAATAACCCGAAAACCCTTTTTGTTTAAGGATAATACCCTCTAAATGTCACTATCTACGGACAAGAAGAAGATTTGGAAAGATTCTGGAGGGAGGTTTGGGGAGGTTTTTCAAAAACTCCCCGCCTTCTCCTAGCTATCGAGAACTTCTCCTCCTTCTAGAGCTCTCTACACTCTTTCTTTGTTGTCAATCTCTAATGGCTTCCCACCCTCATCATCTAAGTTCTCGATGTTTTGCCGTGGTCGCAAACAATGCTACTCCCTTACCTCGCAGACCTGGCAACTTATGTCTTCTCTATCTTGATTTCCATTACCCTTGATGGGAATACATGGACAAAAGTTCTCTTCTCTAAGGGATCTTGGGTGCTCATGTAGCCATGACGAGGAAAGCACATGCATGAGGGAAGTGTCTATAAATGGGCATGGAAGGGATGTATGGTGCACTTTAAAATTCCACAGGGCAAAACAACTGTAAAGGAGGTGCTCATGCAACACGTCTACATGCACCATCAGATTGTAATGGCACCTAGATATGAGATAAGGCTTCCATCTCACAGACCAAACTTTAGGTTTGGCTTACCCTCTTGGTTTTTATGTATCGTTATTGTCATTTCTTTGAACATTTATTGTATTCTGTGTGAGAATATTGTGTGTCACTGCTTCATGCATTTATCCTTCATCCTATGAGGAGTGGCAACCCATTGAGTGCATTGTAGGAGTCATCCATGTGATTCATGGACATGTTGGACAGTTACAGTATGAGGGAAGGACCGGGGGGAGCCTTGCAAATGAAGGCCTCTTCTTTTATGATCATTTTTACCAACTTCAAGATTGGTCTCACATGAAAGGTTAACTCCAAGCACTCTCTTTAAATGCAGACAAGAATAGATTGGCATGGCCAATGCCTGATTGCTTTGGAGTAGAGTCCACACGAAGCAAGACATACAGAGATGTGCAATGATCATTACGGGCTACCATTCCAACAAAATTAGTGAAGATCATGCTGTCTATGTGCCTGTCAACATTTTTGTGGAATTGTTCTAGGAGTTTGATGTTAACATTACCAAGACAATGCTAGTTTGCATGCGAATGGACAATGAATTACTGGCAAAGATATTGTAGAGCCAATGGTTCATGAAAACAATAGGACATGTACACTGTTGCATTGTCCTTGATACAGTTGTGGCAAAGTACATGATCACAACCCAGACTTTTATGCTATCGTTTTGGTATTGTCCTGAGCACTATATCAATGGAGTGCTTGTGCCAATGGACTAGGAGGTTGCAAGCTTGCAAGCCAACTAGGTTATAGACATTGAGGTAGTAGATGAGGCCTCATCTCTATTGACCATTATAACTTGCATAAGAGAGGCATGTGCTTTGGTTGAACTTCACAAAGACATCAATAATGAGGCACCTAATATGCTACCAGAAGACTTCTACTTCGTACACAATAGAAAACATGTACTGAAAAGAAGGGAATCATGGATTATGTGCAAGGACCTTCAAGGCAGAGTTCAAGCCAAAGTTTAGTACTACCAACCTGAGCTGCTCTTGTAACACGCAACCTTGTTACTTAAGCTTCTCTTGCAAGATGTACCTTGTAACACACAACCCTTCTGTTAAGGGATCTTTTGCAATACACCTTTTGTTATAGAATGGATCTTTTGCAACACACCTTTTGTTATAGAATGGATCTTTTGTTAAGGGATCTTTTGCAACACACCTTTTGTTATAGAATGGATCTTTTGTGACACACAAAGTCTTTGATAATTTATGGATCAATTCCTATCAAATTTCTCTCTACAATTAGTTGCATTATTGTTTTGGTGTATTTTCGAGCGCAAAGATGGCCTAATCGACATAATGTAATTTATACAACAAGCTGTACCTTGTAACAAACAAGCCTTCTTAAGGGATGGGCCTTAAGAATTGGTTCTTTGTGTCGTTTTTCTTTTACTGTTGGTAATTCTATTTTTTTGGTGTGTTTAACAATGCTTGCCTCTGAGGAATACCAAGATTATGTAATTCAGACATTTTCTTAAATTCACAAGATATCAAAGAAGATTCAACACAATACACTGTCCAAATGTCTTTAACAATCAAAGAATAATGTGTCTCTACATTATATCATTCGACCATACATATTATAGCTATGGTGTCAATCAAGAGTCAGAGCCGGCTTGATGACAACTTCATCCTTTTTGGGAAGTGCTCTCAGTAATTCTCATCTTCCACCTTTGACATCAGCATCACCATGGAGGGGCCTTCATTAGGTTGCGGCAGTGCACCCCTGCATAGCCTTGTTTTCTTTTCCCTCATGAATCTTCTCTTCCCATATGGATGCTCGTCCTCAACTTGTGTCATCCCTATTGCAATAGCTTGACCTGCATATGACAAATAATATGGCATTCGAAGCGCCTGACATCCATATCCTATACCAAAAATGTTGAGATATCGAGCTCCACTCGTGATACGCCAGGGTGACCGTTGTGTATTTATGTCACCGACTTGTCAGTTGCAGACGCGGTTGGTACACCGCCCATGAATAATAGCTACATGATAGCTATCCTTATCTACTCTAGTTCGTGGCTCAGTTAGTATGCCACCTTAGTTAGTTGAGTTTGGTTTGAGACCCATATATAGGGTTCTTCTATTTCTTTGTACTAGAGTTCTTTTGGCTTACACAACTAAGAAGAGAAAAACTGTTTTCAGCCTCCACCCTTGTGTGTCTTTTCCCATTGTGCAAGCAAGAAAGCTTCAAGCGAGACTCCTTACTTCTCTCCCACAATCTTGACATGGTATCAGAGCCTTGTTCATGGTAAGGAGCTCAAGAAAGCAAGCCAAGCTCGCGGTGTTCTGGTAAGAGGAGCAGTGTTGCTTTCATTTTCTATTTTGGGAGCAGGTCTCTGCAGGTAGCACAGCCGAAAAGTGCAGGAGTGCATTGTCTCAGGTTGAGACGCCCTTCGCGGTGAAGCAAGAGGGCAGTATATGCTGCGGGAAAGGGCTTTTCGAGGCCTGTTTTGGAGGCGGAAGTTTTCTGCACGCACTCAGGAAAAGGCTCAGTTTTATGCTGTGCAGCCACTGTTCTACAGGTCGGTGAAAAGTTACTGTAGAAATTGCATCGTATGCTTGTGCGCAGAGACATTGGGAGTTACAGAATCATCCCTGTTACCTTTTGATGCAAAATCGTTTTCGCCAGTTTTGCAGATTAGCCCTTGTGAGGCTGAAGCTGTGTTCTTTGCAGTGACAGAATTTTTTGCAGTCTTCTGTAATGGCATATGATTCTCTTTCACAGATTGTCACTGAAAAGCTTGACAAGAACAACTTCCAAGCATGGAAGTTTAGAATGACGAATTTCCTTATGGGAAAAGGATATTGGGAATTCGTTGCAGGAAATGAAGAAAAACCAATTCTTCCTGATGTTCCCAATCAACAGCAAATGCAGGCATTTAAAGCATGGCATGAGAGAGCCAGGAAAGTTATATATTGGCTGTCTATCAGCATTTCAGACTCTATGATTGTGCATATTAAGGATGCAAGTACGCCAAAGGAGGCATGGGATACTTTGTCAAAAATGTATAGCACAAATACGCAAGCCAGGAAAATGCAGCTCAAGCAAGAGTTGCACAATGTGCAAAGAGAAAATATGAGCATCAACGACTACCACATGAAGGTGAAGAAGATTGCAGATGCACTTGCTTCCATTGGGTCACCAGTGGAAGATGATGATTTGGTTTCTGTGACCTTGAATGGTCTAGGAAAGGTTTATGCACAGTTTTGGACATCCATTTCGGTTCGTGAAAGATTTCCTGATTTTGAGGAGCTGATTGCTCTTCTAATTTCTGAGGAGCAAAGAAATGGTGGTGCATCTTCTTCAGGAGGAACTTCAAAAGAAGCTGTCTTCTACTCAAATGCTGGAAGAGGTAAAGGCAGAGGTAGAGGAGGCCGATATGGAGGCCGTGGTAGAAATCAGAATATGCAGCAAACTCAAGAAAACCAGTCCTATGGAGGAGTGACAGGGGGAGCCAAAGAGGTCGTGGTGGATGGCAAAGAGGCCAAAATGCAAACAGTAATGTTGAATGCTACTATTGTGGTAAAATGGGTCATATGGCTAAAGACTGCTATAAAAAGCAGAATGACATCATGAATGGAAAATTGCAACAAGGAAATTATGCATCCTCTAGTAGACAGGGTGATGACAGAAATGAGCATCTGTTTATGGTGCAGCACATGAACAATTCTGTGAACAATTCTGTGACAAGTGCAGAAGAAAGCAACGATGTATGGTATGTTGACTCAGGTGCATCAAACCATATGACATGTCATGCAGAATGGATGGAGGATGCAAGGAAAATGGAAAAACCAGGATTTGTGGAGACTGGTGATGATACTGCACATCCTATTGTGCAGATTGGAAAAATTCCTTTGTCTATGTAGGATGGGAAAAAGAAATACCTGTCCGATGTATTTCATGTCCCGAATATTACCAAGAATCTGGTTTCTGTCGGTCAAATGGTTGAGCAGGGCTTGCAGGTCAGATTTAATCCTCATGGATGCTTTGTTGAGGATATGAAAAATAAAGGCCGCCTGATAACAAAAGGAAAGAAGAAGGGCAGAATGTTTACGTTGGATGCAGACATGTCTGAATTGAGTGCAGCAATGTTTGCACATGGGACCGGTGTAGTTGCAGATATTGATATCTGGCATAAACTCATTGGTCATGTTAATGTACAGCGACTTAAATCAATGCAGGCCCAAAATATTATTGCAGGATTGCCAAAATTCAAGGTTGCAGAAATGCATAAGGTATGTGAAGCCTGTTAGTTTGGAAAACAGGCAAGGAAACCATTTCCTAGACATGTTCAAGAGAGTAAGAAGCCATTGGAATTAATCCACTCTGATGTGTGGACAACTAAAGCTGCATCTCTTGGAGGCTGTCATTATTTTGTCAGTTTTATTGATGACTATAGCAGAAAAGTTTGGGTGTATTTTATGAAAAAGAAAAGTGAAGTTTTTGGGCATTTCAAAACTCTTAAAGCGATGGTTGAAAAAGAAACAGGCCTGCAGATAAAATGCCTAAGGTCAGATGGAGGGGGAGAGTACCTCTCAAATGAGTTTGCAAGGTTCCTGTAGGAGCATGGCATAAAGCAGCAATATTCATGCAGTCATACCCCACAACAAAATGGAATTGCAGAAAGGAAAAACAGGCATATTGGAGAGGTATCTCGTGCCATGCTCAATGAAAAAGACTTGCCAAATTTTTATTGGACTCCCACTGCAGCAATACATGGAATGACTCCAGAGGAGAGGTATACTGGTAGGAAACCAGATATTTCTCATTTGAAAATTTTTGGTTGCATTGCCTATGTACATGTGCCAGATGAGCTGAGATCCAAGTTGGATCCAAAAGCTGAGAAGTGCATCTTTATTGGTTACTCTCTGCAGCAAAAAGGGTATAGATGCTATAACCCTTCTACTCGTAAGTTTACAGTGAGCAGAGATGTTGTTTTTGATGAGATGAGTAGCTGGTATAAACCAGTAAATGTGATTGATGATGTAGATGCACAAAATGGTAATGCTGCACAGAATTCACAGCAGCAGTTACAAAATATTAGTGGACCTGGAGCGTCCTCTTGCAGTGGTTCACATTCTTCACCATGGACAGGCAGATTGAGATCAGGAGAATCTTCTCAAAGCAATGCAGATAGTGGTATGCAGGTATCACGAAAAGGAAAAGAGAAGGTTGATCAGCCCATGTTTGATGTGAATGCAGGTCACTCTTATGTGGATGGTGAATCCAGTGGCTCAGAACAGAGCATTGATGATGAGTTGGGTATTCCTTCTATTGTTACACCTGGAGTAAGGAAGACCACGGATGTTTTGAGAGCACCTGGGAGTGAACCTACTTTGCGCAGGTCTACGAGAGCTAGGTATCCTATGGATAGGCTGAAATACGATGGATTTACAGCCATTCACTATGCATATATGGTCAAAGTGATACATGAACCAGAACCCACATCTTTTGAGCAAGCCATGGGAAAAGAAAAATGGGAGAAAGCCATGGATGAAGAAATGGATGCCTTGGAAGCAAATGCTACATGGGAGTTAGTACCTTTGCCTAAAGGTAAGAATGCAATTGGCTGTAAGTGGGTTTATAAGGTGAAGCACAATGCAGATGGTTCTGTGAACAGATACAAGGCAAGATTAGTAGTCAAGGGGTATGCACAAACCTAAGGCATTGACTATGAAGAAACATTCAGTCCAGTTGCAAGGATGGCAACTGTAAGAGCAGTCATTGCTATGGCTGCATCAAAGGGATGGTCTTTACATCAGATGGATGCAAAGAATGCCTTCTTGCATGGTGATTTGCAAGAAGAGGTCTATATGGAGCAGCCACCAGGTTATGTGCATGTTGTTCATCCTGAGTTTGTTTGCAGGTTGAAGAAAGCCTTGCATGGCTTGAAGCAAGCATCTAGAGCATGGTCTGACAAGATAGGACAGTATCCTGTCACTATTGGCTTTCAGATTTCCAAGGCAGATTTCTCACTTTATGTGAGAAAAACAGAGAAAGGTATTATGCTACTTGTCATTTATGTTGATGATTTGATTATGACAGGTGACAGTGATGAAGATATCCTTCATGTGAAAATGCTATTGAAGCAGAAGTTTGAGATGAAGGATTTGGGAGAGCTGCCTTATTTCTTGGGCATTGAGGTGATTAGATCACCAAGTGGGATACAGCTCTTGCAGAGGCAGTATGGATTGGACATGCTGTCCAAATATGGGATGACAGGCTGTAAGCCTATTTCAGTTCCTTTGGAGCAAAATGTGTAGCTGAGCACAGATGCAGGTGAGCTTCTAGAAGACCCTACTATGTACAGATGCATAGTAGGAAGTTTGATTTATATGACTATTACCAGGCCAGATTTGAGCTATGCTGTATTTGTGGCTAGACGCATACTCAGGTATGTGAAGTCCACATTGCAGTATGGACTATTTTATGAGATTGGGGTTCAGATACAGTTGCATGGATACACTGATGCTGATTGGGCTGGTAGTATTTCTGATAGACGATCTACCAGTGGATATGTGTTCTCTTTTGGGAGTGCTGCAGTCACTTGGAGCAGCAAGAAACAGCCTACAGTTGCCTTGTCGAGCACAGAGGCTGAGTACAAGGGTGCAGCAATGGCTGCATGTGAGGTAGCTTGGTTGCATAAGCTACTTTATGATATGCATTAGTCTACAGATGGACCAGTTGTCATTTATTGTGACAACATGAGTAGTATACACTTGGCAAATAACCCATTCTATCATGCTAGAACAAAGCACATTGAGGTGCATTATCACTATGTGCGAGAGAGGGTTTTACCAGGTCTTATTGATCTAGTTTATGTCAGCACAGAGGATCAGGTAGTTGACATATTCACGAAGGCATTGGGCGCAGAGAAGTTGCGCAAGTTTAGAGACCTGCTTGGTGTGCAGGAATTGGGATTGAGCTCGAGGGGGAGTGTTGAGATATCGAGCTCCACTCGTGATACGCCAGGGTGACCGTTGTGTATTTATGTCACCGACTTGTCAGTTGCAGACGCGGTTGGTACACCGCCCATGAATAATAGCTACATGATAGCTATCCTTATCTACTCTAGTTCGTGGCTTAGTTAGTATGCCACCTTAGTTAGTTGAGTTTGGTTTGAGACCCATATATAGGGTTCTTCTATTTCTTTGTACTAGAGTTCTTTTGGCTTACACAACTAAGAAGAGAAAAACTGTTTTCAGCCTCCACCCTTGTGTGTCTTCCCCCATTGTGCAAGCAAGAAAGCTTCAAGCGAGACTCCTTCCTTCTCTCCCACAATCTTGACAAAAAACTCGCAAAGTGAATTGCTTTGCTACCAATATCACCTTCTTGGCATTGGTTGCCACAGGATAGCCATTTAGATACCTCGAAACTACCTTCAGTGCAAAAAGGGGTAGCATCGCATTATCTAGAGAGAACTCCTTATGAAATATTTTGATATGTCAAGAAACAAGAAAAGAAAATATGCATGTAAGGAAATGTTACCAAATAATATGTATATAGATATTTGTCTCTTAGTTGTGTATATGTGCATGTGTACATATGACTTGTTACCTTTTTATGATTGAAACGTCCCACATAGTTGGCCAACCCAAAATCCTTTCTAATCTTTTTTAATTTGGAGGAAGATGAGGATGCATTGCCTACTGACCTACTTCCTCCGGCTCTTTTAATGAACTCATCTTTACAAATGTGAAGCTAGAAATCAAACATATCAAAATTGAAAAATGCCATAGTAATGTCAAGATTGTGGGAGAGAAGGAAGGAGTCTCACTTGTAGCTTTCTTGCTTGCACAATGGGGGAATACACACAAAGGTGGAGACTGAAAATAGTTTTCCTCTTCTTAGTTGTGTAAGCCAAAAATAACTCAAGTACATAGAAATAGAGGAACCCTATATATGGGTCTCAAACCAAACTCAACTAACTAAGGTGGCATACTAACTGAGCCAGGAACTAGAGTAGATAAGGATAGCTGTCATCTAGCTATTATTCATGGGCGGTGTACCAACCGCATCTGCAACTGACAAGTCGGTGACATAAATGCACAACGGTCACCCTGGCATATCACGAGTGGAGCTCGATATCTCAACACTCCCCCTCGAGCTCAATCCCAATTCCTGCACACCAAGCAGGTCTCTGAACTTGCGCAGCTTCTCTGCGCCCAATGCCTTCGTGAATATGTCAGCTACCTGATCCTCTGTGCTGACATAAACTAGATCAATAAGACCTAGTAAAACCCTCTCCCGCACATAGTGATAATGTACCTCAATGTGCTTTGTTCTAGTATGATAGATTGGGTTATTTGCCAAGTGTATACTACTCATGTTGTCACAATAAATGACAACTGGCCCATCTGTAGGCTGATGCATATCATAAAGTAGCTTATGCAACCAAGCTACCTCACATGCAGCCATTGCTGCGCCCCTATACTCAGCCTCTGTGCTCGACAAGGCAACTGTAGGCTGTTTCTTGCTGCTCCAAGTGGCTGCAGCACTTCCAAAAGAGAACACATATTCACTGGTAGATCGTCTATCAGAAATACTACCAGCCCAATCAGCATCAGTGTATCCATGCAACTGTATCTCCATATATACCTCTTCTTGCAAATCACCATGCAAGAAGGCATTCTTTACATCCATTTGATGTAAAGACCATTCCTTTGATGCAGCCATAGCAATGACTGCTCTTACGGTTGCCATCCTTGCAACCGAACTGAATGTTTCTTCATAATCAATGCCATATGTTTGTGCATACCCCTTAACTATTAATCTTGCCTTGTATCTATTCATAGAATCATTTGCATTGTGCTTCACCTTATAAACCCACTTACAACCAATTGCATTCTTATCTTTAGGCAAAGGTACCAATTCCCATGTAGCATTTGCTTCCAAGGCATCCATTTCTTCATCCATGGCTTTCTCCCATTTTTCTTTTCCCATGGCTTGCTCAAAAGAAGTGAGTTCTGGTTTCTGTATCACTTTGACCATATATGCATAGTGAATGGTTGTAAATCCATCATATTTCAGCCTATCCACAGGATACCTAGCTCTGGTAGACCTGTGCAAAGTAGGTTTACTCCCAGGTGCTCTCAAAACATCCCTGGTCTTCCTTACTCCAGGTGTAACAATAGAAGGAATACCCAACTCATCATTAATGCTCTGTTCTGAGCCACTAGATTCACCATCCACATAAGAGTGACCTGCATTCACATCAAACATGGGCTGATCTACCTTCTCTTTTCCTTTTTGTGATACCTGTATACCACTATCCGCATTGCTTTGAGAAGATTCTCCTGATCTCAATCTGCCTGTCCATGGCAAAGAATGTGAACCACTGCTAGAGGACGCTCCAGGTCCACTAATATCTTGTGACTGCTGCTGTGAATTCTGTGCAGCATTACCATTTTGTGCATCTACATTATCAATCACATTTACTGGTTTATACCAGCTACTCATTTCATCAAAAACAACATCTCTGCTCACTATAGACTTACGAGTAGAAGGGTTATAGCATCTATACCCTTTTTGCTGTAGAGAATAACCAATAAAGATGCACTTCTCAGCTTTTGGATCCAACTTGGATCTCAACTCATCTGGCACATGAACATAGGCAATGCAACCAAAAATCTTCAAATGAGAAATATCTGGTTTCCTACCAGTATACCTCTCCTCTGGAGTCATCCCATGTATTGTTGCAGTGGGAGTCCTGTTCATTATGTAGATTGCTGTAGCAACTGCATCAGCCTCTGGCAAGTCTTTTTCATTGAGCATGGCACGAGATACCTCTCCAATATGTCTGTTTTTCCTTTCTACAATTCCATTTTGTTGTGGGGCATGACTGCATGAATATTGCTACTTTATGCCATGCTCCTACAGGAACCTTGCAACCTCATTTGAGAGGTACTCTCCCCCTCTATCTGATCTTAGGCATTTTATTTGCAGGCCTGTTTCTTTTTCAACCATAGCTTTAAGAGTTTTAAAATTTCCAAAAACTTCACTTTTCTTTTTCATAAAATACACCCAAACTTTTCTGCTATAGTCATCAATAAAAGTGACAAAATAATGACAACCTCCAAGAGATGCAACTTTAGTAGTCCACACATCAGAGTGGATTAATTCCAATGGCTTCTTACTCTCTTGAACATGTCTAGGAAATGGTTTCCTTGCCTGTTTTCCAAACTAACAGGCTTCACATACCTTATGCATTTCTGCAACCTTGAATTTAGGCAATCCTGCAACAATATTTTGGGCTTGCATTGATTTAAGTCACTGTACATTAACATGACCAATGCGTTTATGCCAGATATCAATATCTGCAACTACACCGGTCCCATGTGCAAACATTGCTGCACTCAATTCAGGCATGTCTGCATCCAACGTAAACATTATGCCCTTCTTCTTTCCTTTTGCTATCAAGCGACCTTTATTTTTCATATCCTCAACAAAGCATCCATGAGAATTAAATCTGACCTGCAAGCCCTGCTCAACCATTTGACCAAGAGAAACCAGGTTCTTGGTGATATTCGGGATATGAAATACATCCGACATGTATTTCTTTTTCCCATCCTGCATAGACAAAGGAAATTTTCCAATCTGCACAATAGGATGTGCAGTATCATCACCAGTCTCCACAAATCTTGGTTTTTCCATTTTCCTTGCATCCTACATCCATTCTGCATGACCTGTCATGTGGTTTGATGCACCTGAGTCAACATATCACACATCATTGCTTTCTTCTGCACTTGTTATAGAATTGGTCATGTGCTGCACCATAAACAAATGCTCATTTCTATCATCACCCTATCTACTAGAAGATGCATAATTCCCTTGTTGCAATTTTCCATTTATGATGTCATTCTGCTTTTTATAGCAGTCTTTAGCCATATGATCCATTTTACGACAGTAGTAGCATTCAACATTGCTGTTTGCATTTTGACCTCTTTGCCATCCACCACGACCTCTTTAGCTCCCCCTGCCTCTAGAGTTACCACGTCCTCCTCCATAGGACTGGTTTTCTTGAGTTTGCTGCATATTCTGATTTCTACCACGGCCTCCATATCGGCCTCCTCTACCTCTGCCTCTACCTCTTCCAGCATTTGAGTAGAAGACAGCTTCTTTTGAAGTTCCTCCTGAAGAAGATGCACCACCATTTCTTTGCTCCTCAGAAATTAGAAGAGCAATCAGCTCCTCAAAATCAAGAAATCTTTCACGAACTGAAATGGATGTCCAAAACTGTGCATAAACCTTTCCTAGACCATTCAAGGTCACAGAAACCAAATCATCATCTTCCACTGGTGACCCAATGGAAGCAAGTGCATCTGCAATCTTCTTCACCTTCATGTGGTAGTCGTTGATGCTCATATTTTCTCTTTGCACATTGTGCAACTCTTGCTTGAGCTGCATTTTCCTGGCTTGCGTATTTGTGCTATACATTTTTGACAAAGTATCCCATGCCTCCTTTGGCGTACTTGCATCCTTAATATGCACAATCATAGAGTCTGAAATGCTGATAGACAGCCAATACATAACTTTCCTGGCTCTCTCATGCCATGCTTTAAATGCCTGCATTTGCTGTTGATTGGGAACATCAGGAAGAACTGGTTTTTCTTCATTTCCTGCAACGAATTCCCAATATCCTTTTCCCATAAGGAAATTCGTCATTCTGAACTTCCATGCTTGGAAGTTGTTCTTGTCAAGCTTTTCATTGACAATCTGTGAAAGAGAATCAGACGCCATTACAGAACACTGCAAAATATTCTGTCACTGCAAAGAACACAGCTTCAGCCTCACAAGGGCAAATCTGCAAAACTGACGAAAGTGGTATTTGATCACACAGTCACTTCCTAATGACGATTTTGCATCAACAGGCAACAAGGATGATTCTGTTACTCCCAATGTCTCTACGTACAAGCATACGATGCAATTTCTACAGTAACTTTTCACTGACCTATAGAACAGTGGTCGCACAACATAAAATAGGGTCTTTTCCTGAGTGCGTGCAGAAAACTTCTGCCTCCAAAATAGGCCCTGAAATGGCCTCAAATAAAAAAAATAGAGCAACCAAGGGCTAAAGCCCAGTCCCGCAGCATATACTGCGCTCTTGCTACACCGGGAAAGGTGTCTCAATCTGAGACAATGCACTCTTGCACTTTTCGGCTGTGCTACCTGCAAAGACTTGCTCCCAAAACAGAAAAATGAAAGCAACACTGGTCCTCTTACCAGAACACCGCGAACTTGGTTTGCTTTCTTGAGCTCCTTACCACGAACAAGGCTCTGATACCATGTCAAGATTGTGGGAGAGAAGGAAGGAGTCTCACTTGTAGCTTTCTTGCTTGCACAATGGGGGAATACACACAAAGGTGGAGGCTGAAAACAGTTTTCCTCTTCTTAGTTGTGTAAGCCAAAAAGAGCTCAAGTAAATAGAAATAGAAGAACCCTATATATGGGTCTCAAACCAAACTCAACTAACTAAGGTGGCATACTAACTGAGCCACGGACTAGAGTAGATAAGGATAGCTGTCATCTAGCTATTATTCATGGGCGGTGTACCAACCGCATCTGCAAACTGACAAGTCGGTGACATAAATGCACAACGGTCATCCTGGCATATCACGAGTGGAGCTCGATATCTCAACAAGTAATAGGAACCACTTAACACTAAGAACAAAAGGAGCATTCACTACTAGATGATTCTCATTGTTTTCTAGCATTCTTCTTGACCATAGCGGGATTGTCCACCCAACGTTTGGCATTCCTTCTCTCTCTTGGATCCTACCCATGTCCAATACTCCTAAACGCTCTGCAGCTTGAGCAGTCTCTATCTTGAGGGAAAACTAGCTCTCTTGTGACTTAGGCTCCTCCAAAAAATATGTGAGAAGTTGGTTTCCTATCCTATAATCCCCCTCCTTGACTTCTGAGCCAGCCAAGAAATATTTATCTTCTTCATCCGCAACGAAACCAATATCAGCATCACTGAATTCAACTAATGCCACAAGAGAGCATTCCTCATGCATATTTAGTTGTTGCATAATGTCCACTAAAAGAATAAACTCTTAATTTTCCGGGCCCATCTTGAAGCTCGGCACAACAAGCCAGAAGCTTGTGACAGAACATAGAAATGTGCGAGTTTCAACAACGATGAGTGCTAGCCCTAGTAAGCAGAAATAAGACAGGACCTAATGCAGAGAGGGAAAGAGCGTTAGAAGGCGATCTCACATTGATCGAGCTTCTTATGAAGCGACTGCTAGATAACTCATCAACAGAGGAGAGCATCGTTGTAATGGCAACCACATTGCTTGTGGGATTAGGAGTTAACTACGGCTCTAAGATCCAATCAAGAATCCTTGTCATGTCTAAGTAATTAGAGAAGTACCATCCAAACGATGAACCATACAGCTTTGTAGAGCAATTTGAGCAAGTTTGCAAGGCCAATACCCTCACCGATCTTACTCAGCACTCATAAGCTTTCAGTTTGTAGTTAGGAGATAGGGGTAGGACCCTGGTACACGAGTCTGGATGTTGGTGAGCAAACTAACTTCAACAACCTCAAGAGTCTCTTCATTAAGAGATTCTCTGAGCTTGGGTACTCCGATAACCTTCTAGTGTGACTGATGAACATCAAGCAGAAAGACAAGGAGAACATCAGAGACTACGTCCCCCATGTGCGGAGTCTCTTCAAGAGAATCTCAATTGGTGAGTGACCCATTAAAAGAGCGGTCTCCACAATCTTCATCAATGGGATACGAAGTGAGGAACTCTACAAGGCCTTGGTAGGCAATTTAATCTTGTAGCGAGACACACTAGCTATAGGGTCTTTGACGAGGCGATTAGAGTGGACTACCTGCTCAAAGAGAGAAGCTCCAAGAGCTCGACTTGAGAGGAGACTAATGCTAGAAACTCTGACAAATTTTCAACTGCAAGCAAAAAATTAGGCTCAAGTACTCAAGATAAAGAAAAGGGCATGGACGCAAGTCAAGAGCTAGTGGAGATGAAGACAGAGCTAGCCAAATTACAAGAAATGATGAGTTGACCACCCTCACGTCCAATGTGTGTATTGTGGCGGAAGCCACCTGTAAGTTGAGTGTCAGGACCCAATGTCTCGACTTTGCACCAATTGTGGTAGGTTCAGCCACAATACCCTACATTGCAGGCTATCGGAGGAGTCTCCCATACTTACAACCATACGAACATCCTTACCTAGCGAATAGGCCACAAAACTTCTTCAGAAGGTCCCATTGGTCTTCCGGCACCTAATGACACCAACCCAGCCATTCCTAGGATGGAGATAAACCCCACATACATACCTAGACCACCTGGACCCTACGTAACCCATCCATCAAGCGGCACTCTAGTCCACTATGTGGAGGAGTGAAGAGCCTTACATGCAAGAGGTGAGGATACCATGGAGCTCTAGTCATAAACTCCTTAGGCTCTTACAAACTGCCAACTATCCTTCGATTTTCAGATTGTGTCCTAGAACTTCCAATACTAGTTGGGGAACGAAACTTGGAGAGAATAATACCTTCGAACAGGAAAATATTTGCAAAAAGAAAATTTTTCGAAAGGAATTATTAAGAAGGAATTGCTTTACTCTCTTTTTGTGTCGTGAATTAAAGGCATGTAATGAATTTTTATCAGGAGATAATTTGAAGAAGTTGTTTTTATATGTTGAACCTAAAGTGATAGGTAATTAGGCAACTAAAAACTAATATCTCGAGGGAAGTGGGAGGATGGCGGATCCAGACCTATGGTTGGGTGGTCTCGGCGGTAAGCCGAGATCTTTCCTAAGAAGAAATACAAAACACATTTTGTTAATAGACCATTAGAGATCAGGAAGCATGTCTCGCATCACTTTAGAACACTAGGCAGAAGGGATTAAAGTGTCATAATTCTCCCATTCTCTTAAACTTAGCACAACATAAGTCCGCTGCTTCAATCAGAAATTCCTATAGGAGATGGAATCTTGAACTGCTAATACTATTCAACTGTTATTAGTAATAGCTTTGACCAAAAAGACTTAGGTTGGATCCTCATGGGAACGACAGAACTTCAACCCCGGGGTAGACTCAAGAGAGCCTAGTTAGTGAACTCCGAGGGTTTTCATAAAAATACAAAATGGCGCTTCTTCCTAGGATATCTCTTGATGGACTTCTAAGAACGTACTACCAAGGAAAGCTCAGGCAGGCATGTTACAGTTGGTATCAGAGTGCACGTTGATGTAGGACACAACATAAGTAAATAAAAGTAGTTATATTTATAGCATAAAATACAATTCTCTTAAATAGTGAAATCTTCTCTTGTAATATATGTTCTTGATTTCTGGTAGAAAGACAAACCTTGGAAATGATTCTTGATTTTCCAAGTTATGTTTATGTTAGCAATGCACTCCTCTAACTTCAGCTAGATAAACTAGATGATGCGAATATTAGATTAGATATACAATCCTTCACCCTTGTATTACGAAATTTGATGGATGTTAAGTAGAGGGTATTGTTACATTGACGCAAACCGTCTTGCTTACCTCAAAAATAATTTAAAGAGGTTAAGGTAGATGGAAGCCCTTAAGGTTGCCAAGATTTATCTCTTCTATGAGGCTAGAGTAAACTCAAACATGTTCACTAGAGGGTGGCATGTCAAAATAAACTGGTACATCTATGAGGAGGTTACAATGGTTATACTGATTGATTGAGTTATGATTGTACGAGGCTCTAGTTGCTGCACCTATAAGAAAGATGGATTACTTGATCTTCCCTTGAAATATAGATTTCTAAATATCTATTCTCAAAACCTTGATTACTATACGATGACTGTATTGCAATGCCATGCCTAGATTGTGGTAGAAGAACATTTTCCAAGAATAACATGAGCTCCCAAACTACTCAAATAATGTACTTCCTTTCTATTGACATAAAATTTTATTTTTGTCCATTTGTTTGATGAATCGGAAATAGTGGATAGATATTATTCATTTGATGAGATTTTTTGATTAAAATAAAAACTCTCTTTTGAAGTATAAACCTTGATCATTATCAGAAGAACAAGTAATATGTAATTTCATTCCTACATTAATGAGGTAGATTAAGTAGGTAAACGTCTTTCTTGAAAATGGTTGGAGAGAAAATTGATCATAAAATTGCATAATTTCTCAAAATGTCACCTCGAATCTCAATATTACAGAAGCTCAAGAGAAGAAATATCTTCGCAAGCAATATAAGCCACCAGAGTTTGATGGTAAAGGGAGAGATATTCCAACAGAAGTAGAATCATGGATAGATGATCACCAAACTAAAACTCACAGGAGATGCCTGTATTTGGTGGAAACAATGATGCAAAGACCAAAGAACGTCCAAAGCGCTATCACTTGGGACAAGATTGAGGACGTTGTGCGTGGGAGATATCTTCCACCCACATATCAAGCTTAGAAGATGAAAAAGTTCTTCAATCTAAAGTAGTTAAGCCTAAGCCTACAAACCTATTACTCCAAATTCGTAACACAATGATCCCACAATGGAATCCCATAATGGAATCTGATATGGAAAGAGCCAGACTACATGCCACTCTCAATAAGAAGGGTCCAAATCACCAATTCTTAATAATTCAAACACCAACAAATTATCAAGGTAAACCCTTTTGAATTTTAATTGACTGTGGAGGTACCCATTCTTTCGTACCACCAAAATGTGCAAAAATGCTAGGCATGAACAATACTCTTACACCTATATTGCTTGTGGAGTTAGCAAATGGCAAAGAAGTTCTATTAACACAACAAACTAGTAAGGTTTAATTGGTCCACAAGGGAGCTCCATGAGATTTAATACTTGGAGACCTGCTTCTGAGGAGTGCCAAACAAGGAATTTGTTTATCTTCTAAGGTTTTATCAATACATAGTGCTTTGATTCATTTTGCTTTGTCTTTTCTTGTGTACCTCTTGTCTATTATTTTTCTTCTTTTTTGTCTCCTATTCTCTAGTTCCTTCTATCTCAAATCCCCGATGGATATGACCTTTTGACTAAAACCCTTCGACATTGGTGAACTCGATGTGAAAGGTCATTAGAAGGAAAGACAAGATGGGAGAACCTTCAAGCATAATTTCTAGTAATGTTTTGTAGCAGTTAGTGCAGAATATGAAAATGCAGATAGATTATATGTAGCTCACCAATCCATGAAGTAGGAGATCCAAGGAAAGTATAAGCTAATATGCATCCATCCATGGATTAAGAACAAGCATAGGTAGAGCTCATCACTAATAATACTTGTTGCAACTCTCAGGACAACCAAGAATATTGAGCTCCACAAAGTTTATGGGTTGGCCAATAAAAATTAATGATTTAATTTGGTTGAAAAAGAGAGCATACTAAGATGCGCTTAGGAACTATAAAGCTTAGTGTGCTAATTAGTGCACGATGCATAAGCAATGTAGACAAGTGCAATCCTAAACTTTGGATACTTTGGGCTGTTTTAACCACCATTTGTGGTCACAAACCATCCTAATCATTCGTGCATGCACGATGCTAGAGCACATATTGCCTTGGTCATATGCCTTAACCACATTCTAGGTGCATTCCAACTCTTCAAAACCACAAACTATCACATAGTATTGAATATTGACTAGGCATGAAAACTTTGATCCTCACTATATAGCTAAATACATGCAAGCCTATGGATAATGAAGCCCAAGAAACCATCAAACTTTTAGGCAAATCATAGCTGTAGAAGCTAATGTGTAGGTCTCTTGAGAAAAAAATTGCAACATGGTGGGCTAAATATGTAATAAAATTTCCAGTGTTTTAGTTTGGGTCCTCCTATTACATGCCTATGGGTGTGTCCACTTTTTTTCTTGGCAACCCATCTTGGGATACTTTGGGCATTTTCAACCACCATTCGTGGATCCTCCTATAACAAGCCTATGGGTGTGTGTGCACTTTTTTTATTGGCAACCCATCTTGGGATACTTTGGGCCTTTTCAACCACCATTCGTGGACACAAACCACCCCCATAATTTTTCTTGGCACCATCCGAGAGCACAAATTGCCTTGACCAATGTCTTAACCACATTCTGGGTGCATTCCCACTATTCAAAACCACAAACTATCTCATAGTATCATATAGTAATGATGTGCATAAACTTTTGGATAACCTTTATAAAGGAAAATCACATGAGATATCCCCACTGCATGGATAAACACTTGTGGACATGTGTATAATGAAGCCCAAGGAGCCACCAAAATTTTAGCTAGTGCATAATTATGGAAGCTAATATGTAGGCTGCTAGTGTTTTTGTTTCAGCCCAATTAATGATAGATCCTCAGATGCTCTACAGCTCCACCATAGCTATAGAAGCTATTGTGTAGGCTTTCAAGCCTTTATGTCCTAGCCCAATCAATGGTCTTCATATTCTCTTCATTTTACTAGTCCATTACAAGTTAGATAACCTTTCATATGGAAAATTGAAACACATCTTCAGATATTAATGTCATAGTATAGGCAAGAAATAGTTATACGAGTTTCAAACAACTATAATGTATGGCACCCAAAATTTAAGTACTAGTTAACAATGAAGATCCACATATTCTTCAATCTATCCCTCTATATGAAATCTTGGCGAGAAATAATTTATTTTAATGATCAGCATAGTGTGAGCATTGCAACTAGCTCACACAAAATAGTCTTGTAGTGAGTTCCAACACAATAGAAGCTTATCTACAATACGTTCCAACATCATAGAACCTTATCTAAGAAAGAAAGAAACCTCAAGGAAAATATTCATCTCATTTTTTAAGAAAATGAACAAAATATAGAATAAAGCTAACAAAATTATGAAAAGAAAGGGGAGAAAGAAGAGCAAAGATCTACACTGTTCAAGGATGTTTTGAAATAAGAAGTGAAGCAAGAAGCAGAAGAAGAAGAAGAAGAAGAAGAAGAAGAAGAACAAGAACAAGAACAAGAACAAGAACAAGAACAAGAACAAGAACAAGAAGGCAAAAATGTACACATGGTTTTGGATATGAGGAAGAGCCTCCTCCTCTTTCTTGTTAATGCACACAACCCTTCTTTACTAGGACATGGAAGACAATTTCTCCTCTCTTATGTCTACATATTTCTACCCTCTTCTCTATTTTCACTTTCAACACCACTAAAAAAGAATTCAAAATGATTGGTTCACGCTTTTGAATATCGCCAAGTGTGCATTTATATTTGCATATGCAATCACTGCTAAACAAGAAGATAAACATGCCCAAAAAAACACTCTTAATTAGTGAATATTAATAAGCCTATTTATAAACTTCTCATAAAATTTCTTATGAACACAATTATAAACTTGCTTATAAGCGTGCTCATAAACTTATTTATGAATGTGCTCATAAACTTGCTTATAAATGTGCTAATTAACATGCTTATAAATGTACTAAGATAGGGCTATAGGCGCATTTTTGAATGCTAGTATAAACACAATCAAATTGCATGTGTCTATGGATGCACATAAACATATATTAGTAGTGAAGCACAATGGAATTACTATGGTAACACAAACAATTATATAGAATCATGCAATAGATTCTTCTATCACATAGATTCCTTTAAGCACAACTCCTGTATCCCTATCCACTAGTCAAGGACACCATAGTAACTCCATAATAGAAGGGAGAGTAAAGTAAGATCCTTAAGGGTAGTAGGGAGAATGGATATCTCTTCCAAGCCAATAGAACCCCCTAGGGAAGATCTCACATGTTATAACATAGATGCATAGGGGTGGTGGGCTCAAGATGGACGTGTGTGAAAAGGAGGTATTTTAATACCTTCATTCTATCATGTATGCCACATACAAAGATAATTTCTTGTTCTTCAAGTTAAATAAACTAAGCTTATTGGTAGACACTATAAACTAAGCTTATCTATAGATTATTCCTAAGGACAAAATGTTTGCAAATAGATGGGAAAGATAGAGAATACCAATCATCATAAGTAATTAGATGTCATTTATTGATGTGGTATGCATATTGTCATAAAGTACAAATGAATCAAGGGCTTCCTCCATTGGGAGAGCCTAGTACTACTCATAGGTATGTAGAAGAAAGCAAAGATGTGTGAAAGGAAAGGGATTACCAATTAGCAACACAAAGAGGCATGTTGCATCTAGATGGAACAACATAAGTCGTCATAGTTTGGATCGAAAGGATAATCATCATGCGATACTAATTTTGGAACTATAGTGACTTCAACTCATTATTTGGGGCAGCTTGTACAGTTGATCACAAATTTAATCCTGCAAGCTCTGTTAGGAGACTTTCCATGTAGTTCAGATGAGATGCCAAGGATGTATTAGGCTTCATGTCAAGTAAAAAAAATTCAATCAGTAAACCATACTTTGAGGACTTGAACTATGCACCAAACAAAGTATCACATTTATTCCAATTGTCATTGGACATGTCACAAGCATCGATATGATGGGTGTAGCTATCATCCAACTCCAATTTGATGATGTCATGTGCTTTGTCATCATTCTTTTGCCAAGTAGCTGCAAGAGTTGCATCCAAAGGCTTCATTTCTTGTCCATTGGTAATGGCCCATAGGCCCTTCTTCATTAGGATGAGCTTACCAGGTGTGAAACCCGACTCCTTTGAATCGACATGTCTGTGAATCTTTGCCCATGTTGGATGGTTGTAGCAATAGCAAATCAGCACAAAATCTCTTAGATGTGAGCAATAAAAGAGTTGATTGTGTCAAAAGACTCAAGTGCTAAGAGTACTAGATTAGTATCAATACACACTATGTTTGTATCTTCTTCCTTGAGTTTTCAGATCTTCAAAATCCTTCAAGATCTTCCAAAACCAAATCTTCCCTCCTTGTTTTGATGCAAGGAACTTGAGATTTGAGTGACAGGAACTGCAAGCAGGATGAGCTTGATACGAGTTTGCTAGGTGTAAAACTGGACTCCTTTGAATCGACATGTCCATGAATCATTGCCCATGTTTGATGACTAGAGCAATAGAACATTAGCAAAAAATCTCTCAGATGTGAGTATCAAAAGAGTGGATTGTGTAAGAATACACATGTTAAGAGCACTAGATTAGTGTCAATAGACACCGTGTTTGTATCTTCTTCCTTGAGTCTTCCAAATCTTTAAAATTCTTCAAGATATTCCAAAAATGAATCTTCCCCTCCTTGATTTGATGCTCAGAACTTTCGATTTGAGTGACAGGAACTTCAGAGTGCTAGAGCCAATGGAAAGTTGAAGTGAAAAAAGCTTGAAGAAAGTTTGCTATGTCAGATTACTTTTTGTATTAGGCTTCATGTCAAGTAAAAAAATTTCAATCAGTAAACCATACTTTGAGGACTTGGACTGTGCACCAAACAGAGTATCTAATCTATCCCAAGTGTCATGGGAAATGTCACAAGCATCCACATGATGGATGTAGCTGTCATCCAACTCCAATTTGATGATGGCATGTGCTTTGTCATCATTCTTTTGCCAAGTAGCTACGAGAGTTGCATCTTGGGGCTTCTTTCCTTGTCCATTGTTGGTAATGGCCTATAAGCCCTTCTTCATCAGAATGACCTTGATACGGGTTTGTGAGGTGTGAAACCCAATTCATTTGAATCAATATGTCAGTGAATCTTTGCCTATGTTGGATGGCTGGAGGAGTAGAAAATCAACACAGAATCTCTCATATATGAGCATGACAAAAGTTGATTGTGTCAAAAGAAACAAGTACTAATAGCAGTAGATTACTATCAATAGACACCGTGTTTGTATCTTCTTCCTTGAGTCTTCCAAATATTCAAAATCCTTCAAGATATTCCAAAAGTGAATCTTCCCCTCCTTGATTTGATGGTGGGAACTTCAGATTTGAGTGATAGGAAATTTAGAGTGCTGGAGCCAATGGAAAGATGAAGTGAAAAAAGCTTTGAAGAAAGTTGGCTATGGCAGATCAGGGTTTTTAAGACAGGGGTCTAATTTTTTTGTTGGGGCAACTTGTACAATTGATTATTTGAGGAACCCACTTAGTGGGAGGTATCTTACGTATGAAGCTTCAATTTTCCCATGATAATGGTCAACATCGTGGACTGTAGGCATGGCAAAGAGACTGCAGGAACAGGCGCATGCGCAGATTAGGCAACGACTCCAAATTTGCACAATGCTAGAGCTATAGATCATCAATGTCAACATTCAAAGTGCTAGAAGGAAGTGCCCTAAGAAAAGGGAGATATCTCTAGAAGGAATCATTGGAAGATATGGCTTGTAGAGAGAGATCTAGGAGCTCCAAGTGAGGTATGTCTCGTTGACTATAGCTACCATAGAAGGTCAAGTGGAGATAGAGGTGGAAATTGAGCTCATGAGCTGACAATGAGCTTACCAAAAGTGAAGAGGAGATGAGAGAGCAAAGAAGAGAGTTGTATTGAGCTTAGCCATGCTCAACTGAGATCTGATACCTTGTTAAAAGAATGGATCTAGAGCATGGCTATGGTAGCTTGAATACGTAGAGTGAACTCATGAAGACATAGAGTTGAAGATAGAATGTCATACAAGTGAATTAGGTTCCAAGATTTAAACTTGGACTTATAAACACAGTCTTATGTGGTTGGAAAATGACTTAGACACTTAACTAAAAGGACAAAAGTACCATCATATTGCATTGAAAATGAAAGGCAAGTACAATGCTTTATAGCTTGAGGATAGGTAGTACTTTCCTACTTTGTGCTTATGGGATTCTGGATAGCCTACATATCCTTTACCCAAACCACTCCTCAAAGGGGATATACTACTTTTGATTTCCTAGATTTCAACATGGGAGAGAGTGAACACATGCTTAATAGCTTCTATAGAGTTCCCAATAAATGACGGACAAAGATTGCTCATCTTATCATGTATTTGGCCTTCGAAGATACAATCTAGAATAAGTTTTAAGGGGTTTTTGAAACATAGGGATTGAATATTTTTGCAATTACTCAAAATTTATTGTAAATAGTCAAAGTGCTTACTCATTTACATGGCCACTCTATTTTTTGTTCACTCATGGGTAGGTCAAGGGTGCCCATGTTAACCAGATATAAAAAGACAACCTAGCTTTCCCATTTTCTTGGCAAGCCCACCAAGCTTTTTAGTTTTCCCATTGGGATAGTTTATTACTTATATTTTAATCACCATTTATGCATAAAGTAAAGCAATAGAAGAAATGGTACAATGATGTTATTCACAAATATGCACATACATAACGAAAATATGCATAAATTCACATGAATAACATATTTATAGATGCACACATGTGTACATGTACAATTACACTAAAAAAAGCAAGTAACATAACATATGATTAAATAATCAATTTATAATAGATCACACACATAATGTTTGTAGGTATAAGCACATGCACGCATGCACGCACACACGCACACGCACACGCACACGCACACGCACACGCACACGCACACGCACACGCACACGCACACGCACACGCACACGCACACGCACACGCACACGCGCGCACACACACACACACACACACACACACACACACACACACACACACACACACACACACACACACACACACACACACACACACACACACACACACACACACACACACACACACACACACACACACACACACACACACACACACACACACACACACACACACACACATACATACAACTATATATGGATGCTCACAAGATTGTCATGAAATTTTACTTTTATACAAGACTATATAGACATGTCCTAAATAATATCACATTTTGTCTACTTGGTCAGGAAATTTGTTTGATCAACTAGAAAGACAACACACAACTGCATGAGCCTTTGAAATTTTATTAGATAAACTTGTCTATACAAAAGAATACCTTAATCTAATCTAATATAAACCAAACAAACATTAACTAATCTTTCCCAATGAAGAACCACATATGCCAATCAATATCTTTAAAAAACCAAACAATCATGAACTAAACCTACCCAATGTAGGATGACATAGTCCAATCAACATATACAACCATATGCTACACATGGACTAAACATTTACAAGTTTAGGATGCTAGTCCAATAATGATTCAATACACTCATTTATTTATACACCCCAATGATTTTATTCTATGATCAGTGCATTCCATAGCACAAACCTTTACCTAAGTGATAACACATTTAACCCCAAGGTCACTTGAAAAACATGAACTAAATAACTAGAAACAATGGAAAACTGCCTTTTGCTCAAATTAGAACGAGTAACCTAATCTTGCTTCTCTAGGCTTTGGATCAATTTTTTAAAGTACCTCCATGGAGAGTGCAATCCAAGTCACCAAAAATTCAAGAGAATCATCCATTGAAGGCATAAGGTGCTCTCATGTTTTTATCCCAAAGGAGAGTTTTAAATGCAAGAAACAATGTACATCCCAAGAGAGTCACCTGCAAAAAGCTAATAATTTGGTAGCCTCCTCATTTATAGATAGTTTCCTATTGGGATTTGTCCATTTCACAACAAACCCACCAAGAAATGGAAAAACTCAATGGGATTACATGCATAGCTTATTTCAACCAAATATTTTAAATATTAATGTTATTAATGTAAAATTCAAAGTTAATAACCAGTTATCATAATTGAATCATGCAATTGTAATCATATAGTCATGAAGCTTGCTAAAAGGGTATACAATTCTCAATTTTTGAAGACTTTACTTTCTTTGATCTTGTTAATGCATGACTCTTGGTGTCTTCTTGTCTTCTTGTCTTCTTGTCCTTTTTGGTGGGCTTTGTCTTTATCTATTTGCTTCAGCATTTTGATTCAACTTGATATTAGGTGTTCTTGCATTATATATCGGTGAACTTCCTCTTGAGCTTTTTGCTCACGTTGATATTGT
The DNA here is from genome assembly GCF_053477565.2 of Lygodium microphyllum. Taxonomy (NCBI): domain Eukaryota; kingdom Viridiplantae; phylum Streptophyta; class Polypodiopsida; order Schizaeales; family Lygodiaceae; genus Lygodium; species Lygodium microphyllum. Next base: position 119,773,664 of record NC_141160.1, read on the forward strand.
TCTTTGTCCAAACCTTGAATGCAATATGAATGTTCTTCAAAGTAGACATCACATACTCTTTGCTTTATTAGACAATACATCTTGGAAGCTTAATAATTAAATAAATGTCTAATGAGACAATATCTTGCATTAGTGGCCCCTTGGTATACATATCATTTAGAGATTTACAATGGTATCAAGGTTTTGATGTACAACACTAGATTGGAGTATTCAATGTTTGGTTAGGAAACTGATGTTAGCTTTTGAACTTATAATAGAGCTTCATTTTAGGCTTGATAATTGATTAGATACATGACTTGATAGAAATTGAATTTCTATGGATTATTACATTGATGAGATATTTGAATAAGGTTACAAGCTTTAGCTCAAGTGACATCACATGCTAAATACTTTTGCTTCACATGCTCTTGTGGCATTTTCTTTGATAATTGGCTCAAATCAATGCATTATTTGGTGCTTGTGTAATTGTTTTCCTTTTCTACTATCAACATACATTGTCTCTATAACATATGCATACACTTAGCATTCAAATTAATACTTGAGAGTGTTGAGATGATAAAGGAATAATACCTTCATAAGAATTTTACAATTTTCAAAAGATTATATATTTACTAGTTAAACCCCATGCACCAACAACCTCAAAACCCTAATGTTTTAAAGAGGTAGATATGGCTACATTATTGATTTCTAACCAATTTATGATCCACCCTTCTTTTCTTTTTTGGTAGTTGACCTCCAAGGCTCAAGACTAAGGAGAAAGTTAACAATTCAAGGCACTAAAATGACTAAAATTTCATGCAAGTTGATGTTAGTAGTTTTGCTACTACCCTTGTAACAATGCTTTTGAATGGCTTAGTGGCAATCCTCAAAAGAATTTTCTAATGACATGGATATTATCATAACTATGACAAAGGAAAAATGGATGTAGCCAAAATGGGCTTATAGTTTCTCTAACGAAATCCTCTAGTCACATGCCCATGGTCTTGCAATGATTAGAAACTAATGAACAATTAAGATACAAAGTTTAGTTGTAGTCCAACACCTAGCTACCCTTCCAAAGTCTAAGGAGTATCATACTATGGTGGCCAAATACAAATCCCTAAGTCTTTCAAAACTACAAAAAACCATGCTACTATTAGGCATGTTAGAAGATCCTAGAGACACTTTGAGATAGAGCAAACAATTGCAAATATGTAGTGCACTATCATCATTAGGGTGCTCAAAAAACTTTCTTCACGTGCATGCAACTATACATATTGCATCTTTTTGCTTTAGAGCAAGAGGCACATGGTACATGTAGATATGTGTCATACTATCATGCCCTTTATGCTACATAAACATGGTCCCTTACTCTAATGAACGAGAATGAAGAGAATGTTAACCCAAAATCATAGAAACTATAAGAAAGAGATGATTAAATACTATCAAAGCCAGGTCAAAGGGAGTCCTACTCTAATGAATTAGAATGAAGATCATGTTAACCCAAAATATTAGCAACTAAAACCAAACCAAAGAGCTTATTAAAGATAGTAAGCTAGGCCAAAGGGAGTTGACAAAGGCCAATCATAAAAGAAGAAAGTTGTTATGATGGAAAAGGAAAGAATGAAAACTAGTCAAGTGCTCAAAAGTGATGGCTTAATTCTTTGAAAATTATCACAGTCACTAGCATAGTTAAGAAAGCACACATTACTCAAATCTTTGTATATTATAGCATGTAGAATATTCTCATAAAGCCTTAGGACCGACTCACTCACATGTACTTTATATTTGAATTATGAGTGAGGGTTGTAATTCATGTATGCATAGGTAATATGAATGGATAGGAGAGAAAAATGGTGTGGCTGCTTACATATGAGCTCATTTATTTAAAGTTTCAAGTTACAAGGATCTCGTATCATTTTGTATGCTAAGTTGTGAGTGATTGGTTCGCTATCTTCTTCTACACCTTCTCATCTCCAAGTAATGAGAGAGAAGAGTGCGAGGACCTACTAAGCATGTGAGTGTAAGGGTTATCATAAAAGATCGCCATGGTTGAGTGCTTTTGGAAATGGGAGTGTATTTAGGCACCGCTTTTACTAATAACATGGTAGAATACAAGGCTTTGATTATGGGGCTAAATCTAGCTAGACATAGTGGTATTCACATATTAGTGAAAAGCGACTCCCATTTAGTAATCAATCAATTGAATGGGACCTATAGTGTGAGTGATCCCATTCTAAGGATGTATCATTGTGCAGCCTTGGATATGCTTGAGATCTTTGAAGCAGTGACTTGCTAGTTGATTTCCCACTAGTTGAATCACTTTGCAAACTCCTTAGCTAATTATGCCTTTGTTGAAGATGTCTTTCTCAACTGCGGTCCAAAGGGGCTTTTACCATTGCCTTTTGATATCATCCCAAGGGTACTATGGGGATTGCTTGTGCTAACATCTCCTATTTTGGTTACTGATGTGTCTAGTATGGGTTATGAGTGAGGTAGCAATTGACCATCTTCCTATTGTTTCATGGGAGCATCGAATTATTCAATGGCATATTAGTTGGACTTCCCTTTCCATTTATGCAGGAGACCTAGCTAATAATTTAATGCATTCAATGTAGGGCCGAGTAGCCCATCCCCTTGTTGGTCTAGTTTTATGTGTTAATAGGGTTTATATGGGGAGCAAGGGTTTGTTTCTAGTAGTAGGTTGCTTGAATGGTGTGCTCTATGGTTAATTCCATTAGGCCAAGAGGGCCGATTGCTTTGGATATCATGTTCTATTTTGTTAGGCTAAGAGGGATATGTGTCTATTTGGTGTAGGTGTGTTTAATAGTTTTTTGTTTTACTACTACACTAGATAGGTTTGAAGAAACACCAAGAGGGAGTCAATCACTGCATGAAATCTTTTTGTAGCTAGTTTCCAGGTGATATTTTTCCTTCACATGTTATTTTTCCTTAAGAAAAATGTCTTATCTGTATTTTGGAAATTTTTTCTTTCTTTTGCTAAGGATGGCGGACAGTCAAGGCATGAAGTCAATATTAGGTTAGGTATGTCTGGGGGGGTTTGACCGCCTCTTGCTGCAAAGACATTGTCGGCCATGTAAAGAGTTGTTTCAAAGGGTAGTTAGTGACCTTGTCCTTTTAGCCTAGTTGTGAGATAGTTATTAGGGAAGCCTAATAAATAAAAGAGAAAAATGATAAATATATCTAAAATATATATAATATTAAGGTGCATAAAAATGGATTCTAACCCCTAACATAAGAAAATAAAAAGAAAGAAAAATTTCAAAGAGTTGATGTTCATGGCCTTTTGAAGGCCTGGTAGGTTCTAAGGGACAAGTAAGGGTGAATGCCTTGTCTTCCTAGGGGTGGCATTTTGCCAAAAACAATATGAGAATGGTTGGAGCAAAAATAAAACAAAAAATCGTGTTGCCTTGCGAGAGCTTGGTAGGTTCTTAGGTACCAAGACTCGACCTAAAACTCCACCTAAGGCCAATGTGCCATGTTCTCCTTGGGTCACAATACACATTTGCTAGACAAATCATTTCATGGCATCTAGACACTCCTAGCCGTGAGGCTGTGGGGATTGTTTGGAAAGTATAGGAGCTTGCTGGCTAGAGCCTTAGAGCCATTTTTGGGCCCATTTTTGGTCCTGAAAACCATATGATTATATTCGAATATAAGTGAAAAATTATGTAATAAATAAAAAAATTCCACAATAATAAAAATCAATAAATATTATTCCATAGCAATAAGTGCCATGGTCAAATTATCAGACCGTTGGAGCTCCTCTTAAGATATTGAACTACAATAGTAGTGAGGTAAGTTTTAGATGTTCTACTACATTCCACATTAAGCTTACCATGTCATTGTTACATTCTTGGGATAAAGTGGTAATACTAATGTTGGTTCAATAATTAGAGTGAGAAGAGATTTCAATTATTTGTAACAACTTTTTTTTTCTCCTTTTGGGATATAATCTAATAAAAAAGCTACTATTGCTATGGAAGTGCCACAAGCACCTTTCCTTGCATCAAACAAGGATATAAAGTCCATGGGTTATAGAAAGCTTCAATCTAGTCTCTTGGGTCCATTGGCATAAGAGGGTGTCATGATCATATGATTCTTCTCTTACAATAAGAGTTTCACAATGGTTCTTTTACATTGACAAATGGCCTATGTTGATTGTTTGGGCAACAACTATGCCATGAACTGATGCTTGCATATTAATCTTGGACCCTGTCAAGATGGGGATTTTTTATTTTCTCACCATGATCTTCTATGTATTTTAGTCACAATTTATGTGTAGCTTAAATCAAGACAACAAATGCTACAATGACACAATCAAGATACATGTATATATTCACTTGAATAACACATGTAAAGGCACACCCATATGTGCATGCAATCCTCTTTTCTACCCAAGAAGGGTATCCTAATATACATCATTAGCCCTCCTCCAACTTCGTTTCTAGTTCTCCAAGCTTGCTTTTGTACATGTTTAGCACATTTTTCCCAAACTTTTCTCATGCAATCTTATGTGATGAAGGGTCTTTTTTTGAAACACTACATGTCTCAAATGTGTAGCACCTTGTGGCTAATATATCTTGTAGAAAAGCAATATACAATCCTTCAAAAAAACTAGGTTGTAGATGGTTTAGGTATATCTTGGAGTTCTCTCAATATCATAGCTTGAACAGTATGATCCATTGATAGTTAGGAAGATCAACAATAGTCAAGTCTCTAGTGACCTTCCTATCAAGGCTTGAGCTATACTTAGTGCATGATGCACATACACTATGTACAAGTACAATACAATTTATGTCTAATTTGATTTGTAGCTCTAAGTTGTAGTGCACTATAGCGAACTACTATGTGCGAGTGCAAGTGCAAGTGCAAGTGTACTCAAATGCATGTAATGATACACAAATGCATGTAAGTGCACATAAGTGCAAGTACGAGTATTTCTAAGTGCAAGTGTGCCTAAGTACACTTAAGTGCTCTCAAGTACACACTAGTGTGCTTACATGCACCTAAGTGTAGTTAAGTGCACATCAGTGTGCTTAAGTGCAAGTGCGTCGAAGTGCACTCAAGTGCACACAGGTGCATTTAATTGTACATAGTGCACACAAGTGTACTTAAGTGTGCTTAAGTGTACATAATGCACACAAGTGCACAATGACTAGGTTAGTGTAGAATTACATGCAATAAAATTAAGGAACAAAGGGCACTAGCACAAGTGCACACAAGTGTAGGCATGCATGCACATATGGATGCCAGTGTTAGTGTCAATATCAATATGTCACAATGCAAGTATAGCTTAGTTCACTCAAGTGCACAGTTTTCTAGATGCAGTAAGATGCAAGGTTTATGTGAGTAGTAGACTTAGAGTACTGGGTGAGGATGTATGGACAAAAGTGCACAAGTGCCTAAATAGGTACTAGGGCATATAATAGTACTAATATCAGTGCCCAGTACTAGTATACACGTGTGTACACTAGTGCACATATGCATATAACTACACACTACTTCACTACAAGGTATCATATTCCTCGCTCTTTCTTCCCTTTGACCCTCCTTTTATGAACAACAACGTGTGTTGGGGTTGAATTTGAGAGAAAAGAGACCCTTACGAGCACATGTTGATATGGCATGCTATTATGCACTTGTATGTGCACTTGTATATGCACTTGGATATGGTAGTGCAAGTGCACATACAATGGAGCTAGTGAATTTAATCTAATAATGAGTGCACAATGATGTGTATGTATAGTATAAGTGATTATTCAAGGCTATATGCAAACTATGATATACTAAGAAGGGTAGTAGACAGGTGTATGTGCAGTCAAATAGTCCACCAGTGCAGAAGGTTGTGCATAGTGTAGATGTAGTGCACTAATGATAATGAACTAGAGGCTATGAGGTGAGAGCTTAGTGCATCATAGTGTACTAGGATCAAGAGTTGAATGCAATGATGATGTGTTAGTGCACTTGGGAGATGGGTTGTATGCAAGTGCATGTGCATTTTTGCAATACACTAGGTTGAAGCTAGTGCACTATGGTGTGCATGGGTATTAGTGGGTGAGTACTACATGCCAATGGGTGGGTTTAGTGTAAGTGTAAGATTCTAGTGAATATAATTATACACTAATACACATGCCAATACCAGTGCCTATGCAAGTGTGTATGCATGTGCATGTGTACTCAAGTGCACACTAGTGCATTAGGGTGTATGCAAATATATAAGGGTGTGTAGTGGGATGCAGCAAGTGCACAAGTAAGCCTCACCATATTCCCTTACTAGCCCTTGGCCCTTCCTTGAAAACAATGTAGGTGTTGGGGTTGCAAAGCAAGAAAGAGGGACTTTTTGTATGTATACTAGGATTACTTAGTATGCAATGACCTATGATGATTGCACTAGAGTGTGCTACAGTGCATGTGTGATTAATGATAGTGCACTAGTGTAATATGCAAAGCACTATGGTATGTCTTAAGATGCAAAGTGAGATGTTTAGAGGTTATTGCATAAGTGTAAAATGTGCTTTTGGTTATGTATATAGTGCAAGGTGCAAGTTTAGGTGCACAACAGTGCACACAAGTGCACATGGTTACATATGGCTACACAAGAGCATACATGAGTGTACTAGGTTGCAAATATCTATATGTTGCTTTATTGTGAGTGGTGAGATAACACATGGGCACTATGAGGTGCAAGGATCTATGTGTTGGTTTACTGTGAAATAATGGTGAGATAGCACATGGACACTATGAGGTGCCCTGTTCCTTTCTTCTTCCACCGATCGACCCTCCCTTGCAAATTGGGTGGGTGCATGGCCAAAGAGAGAAAATGAAGAAGGGACCAATTCATAATGAGTACCTACTATCATGTACATAGAAAATGATGTATAGTGGAGGATCTAGAAGTTTCAAGTGTGCATTGTGCATGTGTCACTAGAAATGTCAATACATGTTCATGTACCTATTGGGACCAAAAATGGGCCAGCCATTGGATCTAAGGCTCTAGGATATGAGCTCCTACACACAGCAAATAACCCTCATGGCCTCATGGCCATGAGCATTTGAATCATATGAAATGGTGTATCTAACTAATACATTTGTAGACATGAGTTTCAAACTGTAGTCCAACATTTTGCCCATCCCGACTCCAAGCATAAGAAGCCTCCCATACATAGGTGACTAACTCATCCCATTCTATACACATAGATAATACTCCTCAATAGAATGTTGTGGCCCCTATGGCTCTTCTACACCCAAGATGCTCCATCTCACACATAAAGAACAATGAAACATAGTCCACTCTTTTGATGTTGCATGATCTAGGAGATAGATTTATTCCCTCACACAACTGTCTCCCAAATAAGCGGTCTAACCTACAACAAGGGAAACCTCTTTCGCTTAATCATAGGGCAATAATGTGCAATACCATGTTTAATGCACATGCAGTGTGGAATGTCCTAGCATGCTCAAATAGATTTTAAATAACAACAACCAACCATGTGTTGTGCAAAGTCATTCTTTTCGTCCTTTTTTCTAATGTAGTGGGACATTGAGAATACAAAATCGACCCGTGTCTCTATTCCTTTAGATATTCAATAACCTATATGTTGCACTTCAATGAACAATCATTTATTTTTCCATGAATTTTTTTTGGTAATTTAGCCTTTATTTTAGGTTTGTTCATTATATGAAGTGTTATTTATGATATATGTAATCCTCCCATAGAAACACCCCCTAAATTGGGTGCACTTTAACACATAAATGAGTGTAGATTGAGAGTAAACCTCATTGCCCATAGCCCACCATACATCCGAACATGTTTTACTTTTTTTTGGATTTAAATTCTATTTTTTCTAATTCATTACTATTTTATCTAATTTTTATTAATTATTTCTATTAGAAGTACCTATTATTTTACAATTTTTTATTATACAATAGCAAAGATCAACCATGACAACTAGTATACACTATTTCATTACATAAAAATTTACTTTCCATTGTTTTCATCAATTATTATCATATTTCTCAATTTTATGTATTTTGCGTGTGCTAGATAATTAATTTCTATATAATGATAACTATACATTCTAGCATTTTATATTATGATAGCTACACACTCTAATTTTGGAATTGTAGCCCTTAAACATAACACATATAACATCCATATTGAATTTCAGTCCATATGCATCTTAATTTCATAATAAAAACAATAATAGAATTGAATTTCCTTTAAAACTGTGACTTACAAAAATAAAATCACTTAATATTTCATGATTTTGAAGACATATAGGTTACACGCATTGACACTCCACACAACTACCTTCACACTCCCTCACTCCATTCCTTGCATCTTGTCATGATCGAGTATCCATTTCCCCTCATCCTCTCAGCCCACATAAACAACAATTATGGCAAGAGAGAGAGGAGAGACTAAAAACTTAACTTTTAGTAGAATGCATCATTTTGCACAATTTCTATGGCAATTTTAAGTGAAAAAATTTAGCATCTCATGGCCAAGGCTACTCCTTGCATCTCTCCTGGTTCCAAAATGGATTTTTTTGGAGAAATGAGAAGATGCACTGAAAAATGTATCATCTCCCCCCTCTAATCATAAGATTTTGAGTTGTTTAGCTTCTTAAGCTTAATAAGCCAAATAAATAGTTCAGTCCTTTTACGTTTGCACTATCGACAAGTGGTTCGGCTAAAATTGGAGGTGTAAATAAACTCGGATTCGAGATCTAAAAACATGGTCACATTCCTAATATCATTTCCTATTAAATTGGTCTCCTAAACACTATTTCTAGCTTCTAGATCAAGTAGTTTCTTTGTAGGTAAAAGTTACACCTCCTTAAATGGGCCGTCTAATGAACGAACACTTCCAATGCATTCTGGGTCACCTGCTTTTGCTTAGAAAACTCTCACACCTCTTCATTTTACTCACAAATGCTCTATTTTCAACTTTAGTTTCAGTGCCTAGATACACCTCTCATTTGCAACCACGGGATAGGGTGACTCAGCCCGTCAAACCCATGACTAGATTTGCACACAAAGAAAAGATAGAGAGCATCAAGCTACCTCAAATAAAATACACAACATAACACAAATTACAACCCTCACTCTACCCCTTGACAAAATCAAGGCATGAATTCTACAAGAGAGCGACTATACACAATCTGACAAAGAGATTAAGAGCTAGCTATGAACCAAGTAGTCTAACACAGACGATTAAAAGAACTATCAAAGATGTCATCCAAAGTGGTAGTTTGACCCATCTACCTGACCTACGAAAACTGGACCACGAACTCCTACTAGGTGAGGACTTCTATAGCCTAGTTCACTTGAATTCATATATTTTTCATGTTTCCGCATTCTTTATTCTTGAGTACTTACTACTCGGATATGTAAAAAGGAGGAAGCTAAGCGTATTGTGACCTAAGAAGAACAGGGCATTAGCCTCAAGTCTAGTCTTGGTACCCAAGAACCCACCAAGCTCTCGCAAGAAGGTGACACTAAATTCTTTTTTCTGGCTCACTTTTATTTCCCTCCGACTATCCTTATTTTCTTTTGGCTAGAGGTTACCCCCAGGAAGGGCAAGGCATCTTGACTTGTCATCCCCAGGAACCTATTAGGTCTCCTCAAGGTGATAATCATTCATTATTTTGGTTTTTTTTCTGTGTTTTCTTATTTCAAGTGTTAGAACCCCTTTTTATACACCTTCGTATTGTAGAAATTGCAAATATATGTATTATTTTCATCTTTTATTCAATAGGCTTCCTAATGCCTCACAACTAACAAGAATTCGTGGAAATAGTTGCTGAATAGGCTAATAGGACAAGGTGATCACTAGGGCTACCATTAAGATAAATCTTTGCATGCCTAACAATGTCTTTGTAGGAGTAAACAACTTCTCAAATCTCCCCAAATATACATAATCTAATCCTAAGACTTCATGCCTTAACTACTACTGATCCCCAACAAAGAAAGAAGCATCCTCAAATACGCATGCATGGTCTTCTTAAAGAGAAAGAAGTCAAAAAGGAAAGACACCACCTGGACTGGCCAGAAGAAGCTTCCATGCAGTGATTGGCTCCCTCCAAGTGCTTCTTCAAACCTGTTTGGTGCATCACTTAAACAAAGAACCATTAAATGCACTTGCACCAACAACTAGGCACATGTCCCTCTTGACCTAACAAAGTAAATTATTTCCCTGTAAGAGAAGTAGCACTCTTGGGCTAGCAAAATATAACATTTATATCCAAGACAATTGGCCCTCTTCACCTAAAGAGAATAGGTCATTTTGATCTATCAAATACATGGTCTTCTTGGCATATATTAGTGAGTTTCCCAATTTCCATTTTTTGAATACAATTCTTGGCATACACATTGCATCTTATCATACTAATATACGTTGTGTGTGTGTGTGTGTGTGTGTGTGTGTGTGTGTGTGTGTGTGTGTGTGTGTGTGTGTGTGTGTGTGTGTGTGTGTGTGTGTGTGTGTGTGTGTGTGTGTGTGTGTGTGTGAAGGACCAGAAGGCTTTGGTGCATAATAGGTGTAATGAAATTATATTTATTAATATTTATTATTGTGAATTTTATTTATTACAGCATAATCCGTGACTTATTGTGTGAATACATGCATGTGCTATTGATCCCATTATGGCAGTAGATAGATGGAAGGATACTAATGTGTTTTGTGTTGTGATGAGCAGATAATTGGATGAATTTAAGAAAAAATATTCTTTTGGAGTATGCATTTTAATACATCGGATCACTTCACACCATGAAAACACATTATCAAAGATATTGTGTTTTGGTATGTGTGTATTAGCATAAGGACTCTGCATGCACACAATTAATAGATTTAATTTGATGTATTTATTAGAAAAGATAAAATATTTTTTTTATAAAGTTATTAGAATAGAGCATATTCTGATTTATTTGCACAAAAGCAAGTGGTGCAAGGTGAGGAAAAGTAAAAACCCAAAAAGAGGCTTGCAATACATTTTGAGCACAAAACCTTATTCTAATATTATAAATACATGCATGGGGGAGGTGCTCACCCATGTATGCAGGGAGATTGTACCTAATCTTGTGTCATGCATGCTTTCTCAATTTCTCTTCTCTCTTGTTCCTATTTTCTTTCTTGTTCAATTTTTACTTATTTCAATTTTGGTTGATAATTAGTTATTCTAAGGTGAAGGTTCTCAACATTGGTATAGGAGTGTGGTGATTGGTTTGCAGATCATCATGGGAGAGCATACATGCAACCTTAAAGGTATCTTCATCTTACAATATAAAGCCTCCTCTTATTTTCTATTGGATGATCCCCTTGTCCATTGGTTTGAGCTCTTAAGCTTCTCTCCAAAAATTGAACCCTTTCTTCTTCTTTATCAATCTTGAGATCTTGTCCTTAAACACTAAGATAGAGAAAAGATAGAGATTATTAGTGAATTACTTTTGTTTTTAATTTACATTTTAAATCTATTATTCTATTCTAAATTTGATTGCTCATTTTTGAGAAGGTGAAGATGGGAAGCCTTGATTTCATAAGTTTTGAAAGGCTAAATGATGGTTACATGACGGTGGCAAATTGACGCACAAGTTTTGAAAGGCTAAATGATGGTTACATGATGGTGGCAAATTGACGCACAAGTTTGGGTACTAGTACCACGCATGTGTTCACATATAAATTGCATTTTATGCAATAAATAAAAAATCCCACAATAACAAAAATCAATAAATATAATTCCATAACAATAAGTGCCATGGTTAAATTGTGAGATCATTGGAGCGCCTCTTAAGATATTGAACTGCAATAGTAGTGAGGTAAGTTTTAGATGGTGGAAAAGAGATTTCAATTATTTGTAACAACTTGTTTTGTCTCCTTTTGGGATATAATCTTGATGTAAAAGCTACTATTGCTATGGAAGTGCCACAAGGACCTTTCCTTGCATCAAGGAGATAATGTCCATGGGGTAGAAAAAGCTTTAATCTAGTCTTTTGGGTCCACTACTGCAAGAGGGTGCTATGATCGTACGATTCTCCCCTTACAAGAAGAGTTTTACAGTTGTTCTTTTCCATTGGATAAATGGCCTATGTTGATTGTTTGGGCAACAACTATGCCATGAACTAATGCTTGCATATTAACCTTGGAGCTCGTTGAGGCCACGGGATTCTTAATTTTCTCACCATGATATTCTATGTACTTTAGTCACAATTTATGAGTAATTTAAAGCCACACAACAAATGGTACAATGAACAATCAAAGATACACATATAGATAATGCAACATGCATATATTTATTTGAATAACACATGCATTTACACACCCATATGTGCAATCAGTCTTTCTATTTGACCCAAGCAAGGCACCTTGAAATACATCATCACCCCTCCTCTATTTGTCCAACTTCTTTTCCTCCAAACTTGCTTTTGTACATGTTTAGCACATTTGCCCCAAACTTTTCTGATGCAATCTTATATACTAAATGGGTCTTTTTTTTGCAACACTACATCTCACAAATGTGTAGCACCTAGTAAACTTTGCCATAATCTTCCCATATGATGGGGGGGCTAATACAGCTTGTGGGAAAACAATATACAAACCTTTAAAAAATCCAAGTTGTAGATGATCTAAGTATATCTTGGTATTCTTTCCATACCGTAGCTTGAACACTATAAGCCATTGATAGTTATGAAGATTAGCATTGGTCAAATCTCTAGTGGCCTTCCCATCAAGGCTCAAGCTATACTCAAGCATAGTGCAATTTATGTCTAATGTGATATGTAGCTCTAAGTGTATTGTCATGGTGGCAAGTAAAATCAATGCAGCCTGGGTTTATACATTATATTTTGATAGAGCTTCTCAAGGACTTACTAAGAATGTGAGTGGTTTTGAAAATGGAAGTGTATTTAGGTACCACTTTTACTAATAACATGTCAGAATACAAGGCTTTGCTTATGGGGCTGAATCTAGCCAAACATAGTGGTATTCACATATTAGTGAAAAGTAACTCACATTTAGTGATCAATCAATTGAATGGGACCTATAGTATGAGGGATCCCATTCTAAGGATGCATCATTGTGTAGCTTTGGATATGATTGAGATATTTGAAGCAATGACTTGCTGATTCCTCGCTAAGTAGAATCACTTTGCAAAATCCTTGGCTAATGATGCCTTTGTTTAAGATGTCTTTCTCAACTGTGGTCTTGAGGGATTTTTACCATTGCCTTTTGATATCAGCTTAGGGCTACTATGGGGATTTCTTGTGCTGAAATCTCTTGTTTTGGCCACTGATGGCTAGTATGGGTTATGAGCCTGGTAGTAGCGATTGGCCATCTTCCTACTCTTTCATGGAAGCATCAAATCATTCAATGGTATATTAGTTGGACTTCCATTTCCATTTATGCAGGAGGCATCACTAACAATTTAATGCATTTAGTGTAGGACCGAGTAGCCCATCCCCTTGGTCTAATTTTGTGCTTCAATAAGGTTTATATGGGGAGTAGGGGTTTGTTTTTAGTAGTAGGTTGCTGAATGGTGTGCTATATGGTTGATTCGGTTAGTGCAAGTGTCTGTTTGTCGATCAGAGTCTATTTGAACCCCCATTTAATAGCCGCAAGGTTTGGCATTATGAATGAGCTACCTCATCCAAAAGTTGTAAAGCAAGTGATAGAGGCCAAGATAATAGTTTTCGATTCCAAGAAGCCATTCATCTAGTTAGAACAAGAATCTAAGGTTGTTTGCCCCTCGGTTGGCCCAAACCCACTTACGACAAGAAAGTGTGAATGCAAGAACATGAACTGGTTATTTTAAAGATGAAGTGTTAGTTAGGATTAAAAGAGGCAAGAACTAAAAAAAACATGTTGTGAGAAGGGAGAGAGCACAATTTCTTTTGCACTCCATTTTTAAATCCATTTTTTGGAAGATTGTGACCGATGGAATCATGCCTCCTTCTCTTGGGACTGAGACGTTGCAATTCTTTGCTCTGAATCACTCCAAAGAGCAAGATATTTGATGCATTCTACGAAAAGTTTAGATTCTAATATTTCTCTCTCTTCTTTCTATCGCCATAATTGTTGTTCGTATGGGCTATGAGGATAAGGGAGAATGGATGCTAGTTCATGAACAAGATGTGAGGAATGGATTAAGGAAGCAAAAAAGTGGATGTGTGATGGTGTCAACAGTGTGATGGTGTCACTAGCTCTCGTTCTCGAAATACAATACATCACGCATGTGGGATTTAACATAAGCATCAATTTATTGTATATTATATCATATCTTTTATGTATGTCGTGGAATGTGGCTTAAAATACTTGAGTCATGTTTGTTGATTTCTAAAATCATAAAAAACTTATTCATTTTTAATCATTTACATAAAAGAGATCAAACTGCAAAACTTGAGATGTAGGATTTAATGTGAAAATGGTGTTTTTATTAGATTTTGTGGGTTTTATATTACTCACATGAAATAATAATTGGTATGCTCATGGATCATAGTCCATACTAGTCACATAAACTAAAAAATCAAGAAAAATCTGTAATTTATGCTCAAATAAATGGAAAAAACCATGAAAAATAGTCTTTTTGAAGGATAAAAATAGAGAAATTTTAGTTTTAATGAGTGAAAAATTATCAAAAATTAAGAGAGCCTGTGTGGATGTATAATGAGGGTATGGCATGAGGATTTGCCTTAGACTGCCTTCATTTATGTATGAAAAGTGTGTATTTATTACTTATTTATATTTAAAAAATGATGACAAAATCCTTTTACACCTATGCATGGAAGCAAAACCTAAACAATAGGGAGAAAAGGGCTGAAAAGAGATAAGATTTGAATGAGTTTTAATTTCACTATACATTGTGGCATATAGGATTTGATTTATTTAAGTCTGAAGCGAAATAGTAGCATGGGTTAGCCTGGTGCTATTTCTTTGTTTGCAACGTAGTATAACATTAGAGAAATGAAATCATAAAAATGTTATTTTTACATGACACATCCCTAATTTATTGTTGAAATTTTTTGAGCATAATGATTCATACACATTGAATTTTCATTTAAGCATGGTATCAGAAGGAAAATTCTTAGATGCATAGCACTTGTATGCCTAGTTGTGATCAACGTTGAGTGTGCAAGGTTCCCTTTGCTATAGGGTAGTACGATGAGCTTTGGAGAGATGTTATGTGAGGTTGAAATATTCATATATCATTACCTATATCATGAGAGGATTTTTTCACATTTGTTCTCTATGCTTGTGTTACAATGTTACAAGACATGTCACAAACAAGGATCACACAACCAAAAGGAAGTAGAGAAAGACGGAGGAAGCCCAAGTCAAAAAGTGAATGAAGAAGCTCATTCAAACTAGGCAAGAAAAGTAGAGGAGAATGCAAGCTCATATAAAACATGGGATATCATTGAATATTCTAGCAAGGTTCTCTCAAGGATGAAGGAGAGCACCGAATATTCTAGCAAGGCTTTCTCAAGGATAAATGACATCATGTCAAGGATGAATGAGGTCCTCTCAAAGATGAAGGATGCTCTCTCAAGGACGAGGGAGAACCTCCAAGGGCTCTCACAACAAAAGTATGGGGTGCAATAAAAATCTTTTTATAAGAGTGCCAAGCTCCCTTTTGTGCAAGTTGTAAAGTCTAAGTAGACATGGGTGAAGGGATAAGGCAACTAGAAGGGAATGGATAAAGAGGACCTTGGCAAGTTTCTTAGTCATGTAAAAAAGGGGATGGATGCCCAAGGGATTCAGGGTTTTATATAAAAAACTCAAAAAGTGAATGAAAAGCTCATTCTTTGGTGTGTGGAAAAAGTGATATCTTCTTCTTCTCTTCTTCTCTCCTTCTTGATTGCTTGTGTGTGCTTGAGAGAGGGAGTGTAAGGGAGTGTGTGTGTGTGAGGGTGAGGGATCATAGAGAAGAAGCTCTCCATCATCTCCTCTCCTCTCCTCTCCTCTCCTCTCCTCTCCTCTCTTCTCTTCTATTCTCTTCTCTTCTCTTGCATGTGGCTATGGAGGATGGAGCTTGAAGGACGAGGCTTGAGCTTACTTGAGCTTGCATCTCGAATCATGGAGCTACCGGCTTGCTTGAGGAAGAAGGCTACTCATTCAGGTATCAAGGTAAACTCACTACACCACTATAGGATCAAAGGCACATTGTCTAGGTGAGAGATAGCCCTTTGTGCTTGCTTGAAATGCCTGAAGCAACAAGCGGTCATTGGGTCTAGGCAGTTGAGTGTGAGCTCCCACTATATTTTGGTTCTATTTTTGGGACCAATGGTTTCAAGCTTGAGCACTTGTGCTCCTCAAATTGAGCGTTGAAGTAGGGTTGCAATCCTGAATAGGTAATTGAGATAGGTAGGAGATTTGGGCTTTTTAATCTTCAAAATAAGTAAGTATTTTAGGTTTTTTATGAGTAGACAAGCACAAGGAATCATTTTAGTAATTGTGTTTTGATTTTTGTTGCATTTAGAGTAGGATAGAAATAAGAAATCGAAGCAAAAAGCTTTAGGGTTACTACTGTAAAATAGGCCAAAACAGGGGAAAATGTCAAGAAGTGGACTGGAGAGAGAGAATGAGGAGAGAGAAATACTAGAATAGGAGAGAGAAATATAGGAAAGAGAAAGAAACCATTGAAGGTGTGAGCAAGGAGAGAGAAGAATGACAGTAATGTATTAATGTGTCCAAAGATGACAAAAATTACATGTCCTCTCCTTTCATACCAATGTCAGTGTGGCATGGCATAGCATCAATATTATTTACACACTAAATCCTTATTCTTCCCAGTTTCTTACAATCCATTCCTTCCCAAAGGTTTTTTCCCTCAGAAACAAACATAGAATGATTGGAAAAGGATGGATAGAACAGAGTACTACTCTATTTTTATAGCTTTACACATGGGAAAATGAATGAAAGATGACTAACATATGGACTAGAATGAAAGAAAAAAAGTAAGCCTCAGCTATATACATGATCAAGGATGATTTAAAGGTATATGAAGACATAATGTCTTCAATTAATAAGCCCAGAATGAAGTAGACAGCTTGTTGTATAAACAAACCCTGCTGAACCAAATCTGCCATAACTTCTAGTAAAGCTGTCCAAATGAGGCATGCCACATGTCAAAACGTAGCTCTTAAAGAGTAATTTGACCCTATGTAAGTGGCTTAATTTTGAAAATTGGGCACAATAAAAACTATTCTAAAACAACATGTTGTCCTGACCCTGTCTACACCATAACTAGCTCCATAAGCAGTAGGCTTCAACCACCAATGTGTCTTGTAAGAAAGGAAACTCATCTAATATAGATTCGCGCCTCCAAGAAGCTTCCTCAATAGGTGGTAAACCTCTCCATTTGATCAAATATTCGATGATGGAACAAGATCGAACCTTCTTCTCACGCTGACCTATAATAGCATCTGGGATGTACTAAATAAGATCTTCTTCATCAATAGTGGCAACCCATCAATTATATCAACTGGATCACCATAGAAAGGCTTGATTTGACTAACATGAAATACATTATGAATCTTTGCGGAAGAGGTTAGCTCCAATTTGTATGCTAAAACTCCAATGCGCTTTAAGATCCGATAGGAGCCATAAAATCAGTGAGCAAGCTTGTTACTAGATCCATCTTTCAAAGTAGAGTACCTAGACTTAGGAACCTTCAATAAGACCAATTCCCCTTCTTGGAAATCTAAAGGCCGCCTCTTCTCATCAGCATACATCTTCATTTGGTCTTGAACTTTCCTAAGATTCATCTTACACTGCTGAAGAAGGGTTTGCATTCCTTCCAACTCATCTTTCCCATAAGGATTAATTCTCTCATTGAAGATGACTGTGGATAAGGGGACCTTATAGCCATACATAGTCTCAAAGGGAAAAACTCCAATGCTAGCACGAGTAGAGTTGTTGTAGGAAAACTCAACCAAGTGTAACCAAGAATCCCATGAATTTTGGACATCATAGTAGAAATGGCAAAGATAAGTCTCTAACCATTTATTTACCCTTTCTGTTTGTCCATTAGTTTGTAGATGATAGGTAGTAGAAGGAGCCAATTTAGTGCCCATAGATGTGAATACCGCCTGCCAAAAGTTACTCATGAACTTTGAGTCTCTATCATGAATAATCACCTACAGTAATCCATGTAGTCTAAAAATCTGCTCCATGAACTGACTGGCCACTTGAGAAGCAGTAAACTGGGTCTTGGTTGGAATGAAATGGACTGCCTTCGTGAGTCTATCCACCACCACATATATACTATTCCATCCCTTATTGGTAGAAGGTAAGCCACTAATAAAATCCATGGTAATGTGCATGCATTTGCTTGTAGGAATGGGTAATGGCTGCAACAAACCACCTGGCTTATGGGTGCTGTCCTTAATCACTAACAAGGCATACACCTCATAACAAAGTCCTTGACATCTTTCCACAGCCCTTTCCAATAAAAACTTTTGCTGATCCTACCATAGGTCTTGAAAAATCCAAGGTGTCTAGCGAAAGGCGAAGAATATAGTTCCTCCATAATTTTCAGTGTAAAAGAATGTAAAAGAAGAGGTCGAAGGAATGTCAATCTTGCCATTTAACCAAATAAGGACATTTTTAAGCTGATAATGCGAGTTTTATTCCATGAGACCTTGCTGTAATTTTTGAAAAATATGGCTAAGCTCTTCATCCAAAAGATAAGCCTCCTGTAGTTCTTCAATCCAATCACTATGCAACTTAGTCATTGTTGAAACTTTGCAAGCCCACATACAAGAAAGAGAATCATCCACTATATTGTATTTACCCCTTGTATGAGTGATGTCAAAATCATAATTCTACAGTGTAGCTACCCACCTATGCTGCTTAGGAGTAAGATTGGAGTAAGTAAGAAAATACTTAAGAACCATGTGATCACTCTGGACTCTGAATCAACTGCCATACAAGCAATGGTGTCATTTCTTTATTGCATGCAAAATAGCCAATATCTTCTGGTCATAAACATTCATGGCCATTTCTTTATATGTAAGCTTAGGGCTCTCAAAGGCAATCACTCCATGCTCCTGTAACAAAATAGCCCCAATGCCTTTGCCAATGGCATCACATTGTATGGTAAATTCTTTCAAGAAAACTGGGCATATCAAAATAGGAGTAGAAGTAAGGAGTTCCTTTAACTGGTTGAAGCTACCATATGCAAGAGCATCCCAAAAGACAGCTTCCTTCTTCAACTTGTTAGTCAAAGGAGCTGCAATAGCCGCATAATGCTTGATGAATCGGTGATAGAATAAAGATAGACCAATAAAGCCTCTAAGAGAAGTAGTAGTAGTAGGTGTTGGCTAATCTCTTATACATTGCACCTTCTTAGGATCAACCTCACTTGCATCCCTTTTTCACTGACAATTTGTCCCAAGTATTTCACTTCAGTCTGCATGAAAGAACATTTCTTCTCGTTAGCCAAAAGCATGTGATGTCTCAATGCATCAAAACCCTCCTCATGTGTGATAAGTGATCTTATAAAGTTTTACTGTAAATCAGAATGTCATCAAAGAAGACTAAGACAAACTGAAAGAGGAAATGCTACAAAATCTTATTCATCAAGCTCTGGAAGGTAGCTGGAGCATTTCTAAGCCTAAATGGCATCACTAAGAAATGATAGAGCCCACGACCATTCCTAAAAGTAGTCTTGATCTCATCACCCTCTCATGCGAATCTGATGATACCCTAACCTCAAATCAATCTTTGTAAAGAATCGAGCCCCTTGAGCTCATCAAGCAAATCATCAATCCTAGGTATTGGATACCTATTCCCTTCTATCCATCATTTTTTAGTCTTTCTATGTTTGTTTTTGAGGGCAAAAACCTTTGGGAAGGGATGGATTTTAAGAAACTGGGAAGAATAAGGATTTAGTATGTGAATAATATTGATGATATGCCATGTCACACTGACATTAGTATGTTCTCTCCTTTTATACCAATGTCAGTGTGACATGGCATATCATCAATATTATTCACACACTAAAAGGGTTTGAAAGAAAATACATACACATTATTAATACAATGGCAGTACACATTGCAATATCTAAGGAGTTACAAAGGTGATGGCTCATTACTAATCCTAAAAAGCAAAATTTCTTGATATCAATAACCTTATAAAGCAATATAAGTTCCCTCAAAGATTTTACTATATTTGCAAACATGCATGTCTAACTGTGCTTTTCATTTAAATGTTTTCTATTATTCATTGCATGCAACTCATGGTCACACACTTTCGTTGTTCTCAAGATGTGATATCTTGACTTTAATTTCAAATCTTCCTAACTTCTCACAAAATGGACTTGAAAAAGTCTAAATCATTAAATGGAGAAGATCTCAAGCAAAATGGTCCAAGGTTCGTAACCTGACACTTTCTCATATCAACAAGGACTGTAGCCATCTGTCATGAAAGTTACCGTGTGAATGAGAGTTGTGAGTCATAAGTCAAATTTGACCAAACACATTTTAAACTTGGCAAGTCAAATAAATCACAAAGCTCTAAGCTTAAAAAGCTTATGAGTAAAGAAGAACGAGAATAAGACATCATGAATAGGCCCCCCTCCCTTTTTTTTAAATGAAAAAAAATGGTGCCATGAACCCCCCAATTTTGGCATCTCAGATTCTGAATCAAAAAGGCTATTTCACCTTTAGTAATTCAATAGTTAACTCTAGCAATCTCCCCCTCTTCTCAGTTTGACAAGAGGCTTGGATTGAAGCAAGATCATCTGAGAGCCTGGCAAATCAGTCATGGCATCTCTGGCAGCCTCTCTAGGCATCAAAGATCAAATCATCATAGCATCAGATTGCATCTTGAAAGCTTCTAGATTGCTGATTTGCCAAGATACCCTCCATAAAGAGCTCTTCTTCTTGGCCACAACCCCTCTCCTTCAATTTGGCTATAAATACGAGGCATGAGAAGTGATTGAGACAGTTTGAACAAAGAGGAGAGGCCCTTCTCTCAGGAGTATAGAGCGAGAGGAAGTGGGAAAGAGAAGCATGAGGACGAGAACCCTCATCACGAAGACAAGGAGGATACTCCATGAGCTCTTGAATTCGAATCCCCCATCCCTTCTATCCTATTTCTCTATGGAATCAAAACTCTTCTCGATTTTTCTAAATTCTTAGTGATTGCCTTCCACCATCAATCTAATTACCCCAAGCTCCTTTGCTAAAACCCCTTTTTCAATACTTGCAATTAAAGGCCTCGAAGAAGAAAGTTACGAAGGTCACGAAGGCAGGAGCTGTGAATAACACTGCGGACACAATTACTACAAACAGAATGGTGAGTATGAGGATTACAAACAAAGCTGCAAATACCATTATCCAAGCACTTGTCATGGATCTTCAGGTACCATTTTTTAAAATAAAAACAGATAGCAGGCATTCATCCCATGAACGGGCAATAAAATCTGCATTTATGAAATAAGATTTTATTCAATTCTTGCATATAATCTTTTTAAAAGAATTTGTAACCACAAGTCCCAAGGGATAACTTGGGTCTATAAAAGATGAACCTAAGCGAGTACAAGGAAGGTACTGCTTAGACATGATAGGGATTCTTGATTGGCTCTTAGAGTCCTAGTTAACTCCTAATCCCACAAGCAACGAGGTTGCCATTGCAGCTGCGCTCTGCTCTACTGAAGAGTTGTCTAGTAGTCGCTTTGTAAGAAGATCGCTCAATGTGAGATCACCTTCTAACGCTCTTTCCCTCTCTGCATCAGGTCATGTCCTATTTCTGTTTACTAAGGTTGAATCTCACGCATTTCTATGTTCTATTGCAAGCATTTAGCTTATTGTTCCTGATTGTAGGTCACTATGCCCTACAAAGATTTCCATGCTAGTCTCCTCTTCTCTTCAAGATCTGCTATGATATCCTCGTATGTCCTACCATCGTGATGGTCTATCCGGGTCTATAGATCGTAATTGAGGACTAGCTGCTAGATTTTCAGTGAGAAACCACGTAGGCCAAGCTCTTTGCCACGTCCATGGTTAGTGCTTGGCTCTACCATATTCGTAGTCTCGTGCTCCACTAGGTTGTTGATGAGATTGATCAAGTCAGGTAGATCTACTCCAATGGTGTTGGTCCTTGCAGCGTCTGACTCCTGTGTCACATCCCCACTTGTTGGTCTTATACTTGGGGTTCTCGATCACCTAACTATGTTTTAGGTTCTTCTCCTACTAGTGCGTTTGTTCTGATTGTTAGGTTTGAGTGAGTTCCTTATTATTTATAGATAGTCCTTAACTTACACTCACTGGTTGTGTGTGTGCATGCTCTCTTCCATATACCATGCAAAATCAGGCTTTCAGCTTTTCTTAAGTACACTTCAAGTGCTAGAAAATAATGTGGGTATGAATACAAAGTGACAATTGCAACTCTCACACTCTCGTCTACATACTCGGTCTAATGGGGCTCTAGGATCAATCCTTGACTAATTCCTCTCATCTCTAGGGTCTATGCTACATCGTTCAACTTTCTTAGGGTCAAATGGGGTCTGCTGGTTAGCCTACAACTCTAAGCGTGTTGAACTTTCTTGAAGTATAGGCTACTAGATGTCCTTCTTGCATAAGGACACAACCCAAATCAAGAGAGCTTGCATAATTTTTATGACTTCAAATTATTTGCTTAGGTTGGGTAGCCTTAAGATAGGGATGGTTACCAAACTCTGCTTAAGCTTCTTAAAGCTAGATTATTTGATAGATGTCCCATGTAATGGAGACCTTATTTTTTAGAAGGTCGGTGAGAGGCACAATGATTAAGGCATTCAATGACATACTTGAGTACATCACCCTTGAGTCTTTACTGTGAGATTCCCAGTGTATTTTCCTTTTGAGTTTCTAACTTGCAGGAATACATAGTCTTGTCCTATAATAGGCAAGCTCCTTGTTTATGGAAAAATCTTGATACTTAGTCTTGAGTTTTGGATTTGAATCCTTGACCGAAATTTCTCTTAACAATCTTTGATAGATTGGATCCTTTACTATCTCTTCTTTAGCCATTTCTATGAGAGGGTTACTGGGCATGGAAAACATTGTAGCAAGAGTTCCAGCCCTAGAGGGTTCTTCTAGGATTAGAGCGTTAAGGAATGATTTACACCTTAGGGCATCCGCAATCACATTCTCCTTGCCTAGTCTATACTTGATTTCAAAGTCAAATTCCTAAAAGGTCTCAATCCATTGGTGTTGTCTCATATTGAGATCTAATTGAGTAAAAATCCACTTAATGTTTTTCTGATCAGTGACTAGAGAAAACTTATTACCAAGAAAGTAATGTCTCCATAGTTAAAAGGCATGAATTATAGCAAGTAATTCTAGATCATGTGTGGCATAGTTTCTTTCATGGATCTTTAACTTTCTTGAAGTATAGGCTACTAAATGTCCTTCTTGCATAAGGACACAACCCAAATCAAGAGAGCTTGCATAAGTTTCATGACTTCAAATTATTTGCTTAGGTCGAATAGCCTTAAGATAGGAATGGTTACCAAAATCTGCTTAAGCTTCTCAAAGCTAGATTATTTGGTAGACGTCCCATGTAATGGAGACCTGATTTTGGAGAAGGTCTGTGAGAGGCACAACGATTAAGGCATAACCTTTAATGAAGACTCTATACCAACCCATTAGCCCTAGAAAGCTTCGCACTTCCTTGACAGTTGTCAAGGGTGGCCAGACTTGTACATCTTGGACCTTGGTAGGATCCATTGAAATGCCATCTTTCAATACTATGGATCCTAGATATTCAAATGGCTTCTTGAAGAAGGCACATTTCTTATTTTTAGCATACAATTTGTGGGCCCTCATTTTTTCAAGAACTATTCCTTCATTCTTGGAATATATGAAGATATCATCAAAGAAGACAAGGATAAAGTCATCAAGATAGGGTTGGAAAATGTCTTGCATCAACTTGTTGAAGGTGGTAGGAGCATTTGTTAACCCAAATGACATCACAATAAACTCATAAAATGACAGTACCTTATATTAAAAGTAGTTTTACGGATATCTTCCTCCCTAATTATTATTTGATAATATCCTAATTTGAGGTCAATCTTTGAATCGACCTTTGCTCCCTGGAGTTTGTCAAGCAACCATCTATCCTAGGAATTGGATATATTTTTTTCACTATCACCTAGTTTAATCTACGGTAATCGATACAAAGGCGGAGTGTTCCGTTTTTCTTTTCCTGAAAGTACTAGGACTCATCATGGTGAATTACTTAGTCTAATAGCTGCTTGAGTTGTTCTTTTAGCTTAATGGCTTTAGGAATTGACATTTGGTGGGGCCAATGGGGGCAGCGCTTGGAATGAGTTGAATTTCATGATCTACTTCCCTTGCTAGTGGGAGCTCTATCAAGTCTTTTGAAAAAACATCTATATATTCTTTTCGCCAAGATGGTTTATCCTTGGCTTCACTATCGTGCTTGGCCTTGTTGAATTTAATTAGATAGATGGATAATCCTTTTTTTAGTCCCTTTACTATTCGAGAGGCTTTAGCTAGCTAAACCTTAGGGTTCCCTGATTCTCCCTTTGAGTTTTGGAATGTGATTTGGCCCTTTTTGCAATGGATATTGGAATTATTTGGAATTAACCAATCCATTCCTAGTAGACATTCATAGCTCGGAGGTTCATAATTCCAAAGTTCATTTTGGAAGAATTGCCACCCAAGCTAAATTTGACCTTGCTAGTTTGTTGTGTTAATAGAACTTATTTGCCGTTTGCTTAATCCACAAGCAATCTAGGTGCAAGACTAGTGTTTTATGCCTAGCCTTTTCACACATTTTGGTGATACGAAAGAGTGGGTACTTCCACAATCGATTAAAATTTGAAAGGGTTTACCTTGATAATTTGCTGGATTTGAATTACTGAGAATTGGCAATTTGGACCCTTCTTATTAAAATGGAGTGTACTCTGGCTCTTTCCAAATTGCATTCCATTGTGTGATCTTTATCATTATTGACCTTCTTTAGGTTTATTCCGGTAACCTTTTCCCTGGCATCTTGGCCTTGCCCACGAAACCCACCTTGGCCAAAGCTTTGGACACTACCTCGTGAAATGTCACGGTTCCTTGCAATAGAAGCACCTTGGAGTCTCATTGCTCCTTCCTGTGTGTATAAAACTTCCCACTACATTTGATTTGGCCTTCTTCTTCTTGTTTGGTTGGTACTGCCCTTGGGCTCTTTTTGCATAACCTTGGAAGTTGTTGTTACCCTGACTATTTCTGTTCCAAATTTTTACACTTCTTGGCCTTATTTGATCTCATAAACTATTGGAGCTTCTCAAATCAATGCATCCTGTAAATTCGATGGCCTCATTGATTCAAGACACCTATCGAGGGGGGAAAATTTAGACCATTGCAAAATTTGGATACTTGCTGTGAAACATCCATCATAGGTGCATATTTTAAAAGTGTTACAAATTTGGAGTAGTAGGCTTCTAGGCTTAGGCTTAAATGCTTTAGATTAAAGAACTCTTTCATCCTCTAGGCTTGATATGTGGGCGGAAGATATCTCCCATGTGAAGCATCCTTAATCTTTTCCCAAGTGATAACACTTTCAAACGTTCTTTGGTCCTTGCACCATTGTTTTCACCAAAGATGGGCATCTCCTATGAGTTTTATTTTGGTGATTATGGCGTGATTTGATAGTGCAGCTCCTAGGCAATAGTGAAATAGTCTTCCATAGATTCTATCCATGTTTATGCTTGAGTTGGAATGTCTCTCCCTTTACCATCAAACTTCGGTGGCTTGTATTGCTTGAGAAGAAATTTCTTCTCTTGAGCTTCTATAATATTGAGATTCGGGGTGAGCTCTGAGGAATTATGCAATTTTATGATCAATTTTCTCTCCAACCATTTTCGAGTAAGATGTTTACTTACTTAATTTACCTCATTAATTTAGGAAAGAAATTATGTATTGCTTGTCCTTCCAATAATGTTTAAGGTTTATACTTCAAAAGAGATTTTTAATTTTAATCAAAAATAAAAATCTCATTAAACGAATAATATCTATACACTATTTTTGATTTATCAAATGGATGGACAAAAATAATTCTTTACATCAATAAGAAAGAGGTACATTATTTGAGTAGTTTGGGAGCTCATGTTATTCTTGGAAAAGGTTCTTCTACCACAATCTAGGCATGGCATTGAAATACATTCATCGCATAGTAATTAGGATTCTGAGAATAGATATCCAAAAATCTATATTTCGGGGGAAGATAAGGTAATCCAACTTTCTTGTAGTTGCGGCAACTGGAGCATCCTATAGCCATGACTCAATCAGCCGGTATAACCCTTCTAACCTCCTCAAAGATGTACCACTTTAATTTGACATGTCACCCTCTAGTGAATATGTTTGAGTTTAGTCTAGCCTCATAGAAGAGATAAATCTTGGCAACCTTAAGAGCTTCCATCCACCTTAACCTCTTTAAATTATTCTAGCGGTAAGCAAGACAGTTTGTGTCAATGTAACAATACCCTTTGCTTAACATCCATCAGCTTTCGTAATACAAAGGGAAGGATTGTATATCTAATATAATATTTGCATCATCTGGTTTCTCTAGCTGAAGCTAGAGGAGTGCATTGCTAACATAAACATAACTTGGAAAATCAAGAATCATTTCCAAGTTTTGTCTTTCTACCAAAAATCAAGAACATATATTAACAATAGAAGATTTCACTATTTAAGGGAAATACATTTTATGTTGTAAATATATCTAGTCTTATTTACTTGCATCGTACCCTAAATCAACGTGCGCTCTAATACCAACTGTAACGTGCCGACCCAATATTTCCATGCCTGTATATTCTTAGTATTTCATCAAGAGATTTCCTAGGAAGTGTTGTTTGGGAGGGGCTTTTATTATGACTCCTTAGGCTCTTACGAACTGCCAACTACCCTTCGATTTTCAGGTTGTGTCATACTGGAAGTTCCAATACTAGTTGGGGAACAAAACTTGGAGAGAATACTACCTTCAATTAAGAAAATATTTGTAAAAAGTCATTTTTTTGAAAGAACACCATATTGGGGAATATGGGAATTTCCCATAATTTTGGGACACGTGGTCAAATCTTTGGATTTGTCATAACTTGAATACTATAACTCCAAATCGAGTGCTCTGTAGCTCAATAGATTCCATTTTTCAAAGCACTTTCTAATTATAGGTCAGATCATATGGTTTTGAGAAACTTATGGGCATCTTATCTGGGTGCCGCTTTTTTAGTATTCAAAAAATGGGAATCGGAAGATTCCCAAACTCACTAATATTATGTTAAAGGAACTATTAAGAATGAATTGCTTTACTCTATTTTTGTGTCGTGAATTAAAGGTGTGTAATGAATTTGTATTAGGAGATAATTCAAAGAAGTTATTTTTATATGTTGAACCAAAAGTGGTAGGTAATTAGGTAACTGAAAACAACTCTCTTGAGGGAAGCGGGACGATAGGACCCCCGATGGATCCAAACCTATGGTTGGGAGTGGTTTCGGTGTAAGCCGAGAGTTTTCCTAAGAAGGAATAAAAATCACATTTTTTTAATAGACCATTAGAGACTAGGAAGCCTGACTCGCATCACTTTAGAACCCTAGGTAGAAGGGATTAAAGTGTCATAATTCTCCCATTCTCTTGAACCTATCACAATGTAAGTTCGCTTTAATAAAAAATTCCTATAGGAGATGGAGTCTCTCCCGCTAATACTATTCAACCATTAGTAATAGATTTGACCAAAAAGACTCGGGTTGATCCTCATGGAAACGGCCATAACTTCAATTGTGGGGTAGACTTAAGTGAGCCTAGTTAGCAAACTCCGAGGGTTTTCTTAAAAATCCCAAACAATGCTTTCTAGGACATCTCTTGATGGACTACTAGGAACGTACTGCCAAGGAAAGCTCGGGCGGGCACGTTACAGTTGGTATTAGAGCACATGTTGATGTAGGACATGATGCAAGTAAATAAAACTAGTTATATTTACAACATAAAATATCTTTCCCTTAAATAGTGATATCTTCTCATGTTAATATATGTTCTTGGTTTCTGGTAGAAAGATGAACCTTGGAAATGATTCTTGATTTTCCAAGGTATATTTATGTTAGCAATGCACTTCTCTAACTTCAGCTAGAGAAACTAGATGATGTAAATATTAGATTAGATATACAACCCTTCACCCTTGTATTACGAAAGTTGATGGATGTTAAGCAGAGGTTATTGTTACATTGACGCAAACCGTCTTGCTTACCTCCAGAATAATTTGAAGAGGTTAAGGTGGATGGAAGCCCTTAAGGTTGCCAAGATTTATCTCTTATATGAGGCTAGAGGAAACTCAAACATGTTCAGTGGAGGGAAACAGGTCAACTTAAATCGGTACATCTTACAAGGGTTATGCCGGTTGATCAAGTCATGGTTGTAGGATGCTCTAGTTTCCACAACTACGAGAAATATGGATTACCTGATCTTCCCCTGAAATATAGATTTCTAGATATCTATTCTCAGAATCCTAATTACTATATGATAAATGTATTGCAATGCTATGCCTAGATTGTGGTAGAAGAACATTTTCCAAGAATAACATGAGCTCCTGAACTATTCGAATAATGTACTTCCTTCCTATTGATGTAAAGAATTATTTTTATCCATCTTTTTGATAAATAAAAAATAGTGGATAGATATTATTCGTTTGATGAGTTTTTTTATTAAAATAAAAACTCTTTTTGAAGTATAAACCTTTATCATTATCAAAAGGACAAGTAATATGTAATTTCTTTCCTAAATTAATGAGGTAGATTAAGTATGTAAACATCTTTCTTGAAAATTGTTGAAGAGAAATTTGATCATAAAATTGCATACTTTTTCAGAATGTCACCTCGAATCTCAATATTACAGAAGCTCAAGAGAAGAAATTTCTTCTCAAGCAATACAAGCCACCTGAGTTTAATGGTAAAGGGAGAGACATTCCAATTGAAGTAGAAACATGGATATAATCATGGAAAACTATTTTACTGCTGCACAAACTGCACCATCAAATCAAGCCATGATCGCCAGACTAAAACTCATAGGAGATACCCATCTTTGGTGGAAACAATTGTGCAAGGACGACCAAAGAATGTCCGAAAGAGCTATCACTGGGGACAAGATTAAGGATGTTGTGTGTGGGAGATATCTTCCACCCACATATCAAGCCCAGAAGATGAACAATTTGTTCAATCTAAAGTAGTTAATCCTAAGCCTAGAAGCCTACTACTCCAAATTCTTAACACTTCTAAAATTTAGAAATGGTCTAAATCTGCTACTCAATATACATATTGAATCAATAAGGCCATCATATTTATAGATTCATTGATTTGAGTAGCTCCAATAGTTCAGGAGATCGAACAAAGGCCAAGGAGTGCAAAAATTTGGGACAGAAACAGTTAGGGTAAGGGTAACTTCCAAGGTTATGTGAAAAGAGCCCAATGATAGTATTAATCAAACAAGTCAAAGAAGGCTAAATAAAATACAATGGTAAGCTTTATACCCACAAGAAGTAGAAATGAGACTCAAAGGTGCTTCTATTGGAAGGAACTAGGACATTTCAAGAGGTAGTGCCTGAAGCTTCCCAAAGGTTAGTTTTGCAGGCAGGCCAAGATGCCAGGGCAAAGGTTGCTAGAATAAACCTAAAGGAGGTCAATAACCTAAAGGAGGTCAGTAATGATAAAGATCCCACAATGGAATCTGATATGGAAAGAGCCAGAGAACATGTCACTCTCAATAAGAAGGGTCCAAATCGCCAATTCTCAGTAATTCAAACACCAGCAAATTATCAAGGTAAACCATTTTGAATTTTAATCGATTGTGGAAGTACCCATTCTTTCGTATCGCCAAAATGTGCGAAAAGGCTAGGCATAAACAATACTCTTGCACCTAAATTTCTTGTGGAGTTAGCAAATGGCAAAGAAGTTCTATTTATACAACAAACTAGCAAGGTCAAATTTAGCTTGGGTGGCAATTCTTCAAAAATGAAATTCTAAATTATAAACCTCGGGGCTTATAAATGTCTGCTAGGAATGGATTGGTTAATTCCAAACAATGCCCATATCCATTGCAAAAAGGGCCAAATCACATTCCAAAACTTAAAGGGAGAACAAGTAACCACTTAGGGAGAAGCATGGAACCCTAAGGTTCAACTAGCTAAACCCTCTCGAATAGGAAAGGGACTAAAGAAAGGATTACCAGTCTATCCAATTAAACTCAACAAGGTCGAGCAGGATAGTGAAGTCAAGGATCAACCATCTTGGCTAGAATAATATACAAATGTTTTTCCAAAAGACCTGACAGAGCTCCCACTAGCAATGGAAGTAGATCATGAAATTCAACTCATTCTAGGTGCTGCCTTCGGCCCTACTGAATGTCAATTCTTGAAGCCATTAAGCTAAAATAATAACTCAAGAAACTATTAGACCAGTGATACATATGGCCAAGTAATTCACCATGGGGAGCCCCAATAATACTATTTTAGGAAAAGAAATACAAAACACTGTGCCTTTGTATTGATTATCGTGGATTAAACTAGGTGACAGTGAAAAACAAATATCCAATTCCTAGGATAGATGAGTTCATTGACCGACTCTAGGAAGCAAAGGTCTTTTCAAAGATCGATCTCAAATCAGGATATTATCAAATAAGAATTAGGGAGAAAGATATCCCTAAAACTACTTTTAACACAAGGTACGATCATAATGAGTTTATTGTGATGTCATTTGGGTTAACAAATGCTCATGCCACCTTCAACAAGTTGATGCAAAACATTTTCCAACCCTACCTTGACAATTTCATCCTCGTCTTCTTTGATGATATCTTAACATATTCCAAGAATGAAGAAGAGCATGGGTCACAACTACAAATAGTTCTTGAAATAATGAGGGCGCACAAACTGTATGCTAAAAAGAAGAAATGTGCATTCTCCAAGAAATAGATTGAATATCTAGGATTCATAGTATCAGCATATGGCATTTCAATGGATCCTGTCAAGGTCCAAGATGTACAAGAATGGCCACCCTCGACAACGATCAAGGAAGTGGAAAGCTTTCTAGGGCTAATAGGTTGGTATAGAGTCTTCATTAAAGACTATACCTTAATCATCGTTGTTGTATTGCTATGTAGACACAATGTGAAAAAACATGGAATGCATCATCATCACACTTTCTTATTGATCTAGAGATTCAATGCCATATTGTCATTAGTATCAATGTCCATAGTATGGATGGCTCAAAAATACTAGATTTTTGGACAGGTTTAGCTTATTTTTTATATTTTGGATATTATTTCTTGCAAATATCCTAAAAAGTTGTAGAAAACTTCTAGAATAGGAAGGCATGCAAAAAGCAAGTTACTTTTTTAACTAGTTTGGGAGATTTCATGGGTTGCAATCACAGTTTATAGGTAGGAAACAACACTCCAAACTGGGAGAAGAAGAAGGAGTGATCTCAAAAAATTCTAACAAAGTGTCCTAGGACTTTACCCCCCCTTTCGAAGCCAACGGAACCATGAGATTTGCAGTCTAAGCAACAGAGAAGAAGCTATTGTTTTGATGCATGTTTTTGGTCTACAAGGGAGCTCCATGAGATCTAATGCTGCTATAAGATTGCTTCTGAGTAGTGCCAAACAAGGAATTTGTTTATCTTCTCAAGTTCTATCAATGCATAGTGCTTTGATTCATTGCGCTTTGTCTTTATCTTGTCTACCTCTTGTCTATTCTTTTTCTTCTCTTCTGTCTCCTATTCTCTGCTTCCTTCTATCTTAGATTCCCAGTAGATATGACCTTTCAACTAAAACCCCTCCGACATTGGTGAACCTGATGTGAAAGTTTGTTAGAAGGAAAGGCAAGATGGGAGAACCTTCAAGCACAATTTCTAGTGATGTTTTGTAGCAGTTAGTGCAGAATATGAACATGCATATGGATTATATGTAGCTCACCAATCCATGAAGTAGGAGAGCCAAGGAAAGAGCCAAGGAAAGTATAAGCTATTATGCATCCATCCACAGATTAAGTGTAATATTCCCTCGCCTATGGGGCATAGGAAACACCCCACTAATTTCATTTAATTTTTTTTTAAAAAAAAAACCTTTCCCCCTTGTCGTCACTGATAGGTGGCAGGGGGGGGAAGATGAGAGAGCCAATGATGATGTGGAGGAGAAGGAGACATCAAAAAGGGAGAAGGAGTAGGTGACATGGAAGACGAGGAAGATGACGGAGAAGAAGATGTGAAGGAGGCGATTACGATAAGAGGGAGAAAAATATGATGAAGTCGAGGGGGAGGCCACGAGCCTACCACCCCCTAGGCCACCTCGATTAGAGTCCGCAGCATGTGGCCATGCCAATGAGCAGGTGGGGGATGGGGTAAACAGTA
This sequence comes from Lygodium microphyllum, assembly GCF_053477565.2. Taxonomy (NCBI): domain Eukaryota; kingdom Viridiplantae; phylum Streptophyta; class Polypodiopsida; order Schizaeales; family Lygodiaceae; genus Lygodium; species Lygodium microphyllum. Next base: position 119,806,048 of record NC_141160.1, read on the forward strand.
CCACTACCACCACTCCACCATGTCCCCCCCTGGATGTTGCATAGGCAAAGAGAGAGAGAGGGTAAGAGAGAGAGAGAGAGAGAGTGTGTGTGTATGTGTGTGTGTGAGTGATAGAGAGAAAGAGGGTGACAGAGAGGGTGAGAGAAGGAATAATCCAAGGGGTCTTCTTCTCTCCCCCTCCTTAGAGGGAAATCACATGCGGTGTTCTTCTCCCCTCCTTTCGATTGGTTATCTGCAGCCTAATTTCCCCCCCCCCCCCCCCCAATTGGCCCCACTATTCGAGAAAGAGGCAACTGAAGTCTTTTGGGGATCGGTTTAAAGAAAATAAGACTAGGAAATGGCCCCCAAGCAAAGAATGTCGAATGCAGGCAGAAATCCCATAATCTGCAACAAAACCTTGGGCGAGGACATCATCGCCAATCCAACTGTGGTACTGGTCATAAGTACCCTATTTCTAGATTGATGAATGCTTGCTTTGATTCACGCATAAGATGCATTAGACCCGTACTAACGAGAATGGTTTATTGAAAATGATAAATTCATCACACACATTCAAAAGGTGAAGTTTGCAAAGTGCTTATACCAGGAGAAGTAAATTGCATCTAGTTGCTATGTGATAAATTCATACATAGCATAAATACCAATTTCACCATACTGAGAGTATATTGTAGCTTGCACGCTTGACAGATCGCATGGTAAGTAATCTATCCTAGAGGAAATTAAATCTCAAAACTCTAGTGCGTAGTTTACACAAACAACAATCATAAGGATTAAAAACTAAGATGCCTTAAGATCCACCAGTAGCAACTACATTTATCAATCCTATTCGGGATTGGGCTCGATCCAACAACAACTCCAAGGAAAATGAAGAGCTCAAGGATTAGGAAACCCTAAGTCAAAGGAAAGATCAATACTTTTGTACTTGTTGGAAAGAAGGTTGGGTTGTCGATCAATGTAAGTACTCAATAGAATTTACATTCTTGCATAGTTGTATGAGGCCTTGGCATGTGTCATAGCTGAAGTATTAAGTACATTTTGCATAGAATCACTTAGATCCCAAGGGGGAGAGCAAATGTGTGATGGGAACATTATCGCGACTATTCTTGCAATGTTTGGGAAATAATACCATTGTTTTCATTGGTTGATCGAACAACACTTTAAATGCCTTTACAATCAACTGTTTGTTGGATTGTGGTCTGGATGATTATTCCAAGTGCTTGTGAATGTTGGAAAATTCATGGCAGGGGTCTGTGGTGACAAATTGCCATGGGGATAAAGGAATGCCTTCTTGGAAAATGATATTAGGACTGATTGAATTGATTGTGTTTGATTCTTAATTGGATTAATTAAGGAAGGATATTTTGTGGGGTGGATCATCTCCAAGGTCGCACTGCGTTTCAACCCGAGAGGGAACTACTCGATTCACGGGCCGAAGGTCAAGTGGTGAAAAGTCCAACCACGAATTTTGTGCCTCACTCCTAGGGCGCTTGGGGTCAGGTGGGGCTCTAGACACCCCTTGCCAATATGAAACAAAGTTGAAGACTATCATGAGCCCAATGTCTGTGGCGTTGGAAGATCCTATTCTAGATAATGGATGGAAATTATGGTGCCATGTGATTTGGACTGGGTACTTCTGTTGGACAGAAGGGATATATAATTTCTCCTACATGGACATGAGACAAAGATTAATGCGAAGTTAAGGATTTTTTTTGAACTTGTTTGTCAAAGGATTGCATACTATGTATTCATGTCTGTGCCATAAATTACATGAACGAACCATGTCCCCTAAAATGCTTAATTAATGAAGCTTATTTTAAATGTCACACATAAATGTGATAGGACCTAATTAGATAATTAAAAAATTCCCATTGAGGGAAGCGGGTGGGCAGAACCCCTGACAGGTTTGTCCTACAACAGGGTGGTCCCAGAGAACTGGGAGTCTTCTCACAAGGTATCATTCAACCTTTAGGTATGGTAAAAGTAGAACCCGATTCATGCCATTTTAGGGGACCAGAATGGGACTATGCCCTATGAGCAGAGAGGTTGAGCACTGCATCCCTCTCATTTCCCATTCTCTTTGAACCAAGTGTGGCATGGGTCTGTTTGGATTGGGTATCTCTACGTAAAGTATGGTATCCACGCTAGAATGCCATCAAGAGACCTTGACCACTAGAAACCCAAATTTCAGGTTGATCCTAGTGGGTTCGTTCCATTGTGAGGCGGACTCGGGAAACCCTAGGAGACAAACCCTGAAACATTCCATGGGAGTGCCAGGCAGCGACGCTTAGATTCGTTTCTCGATGGACCGCTAAAACGTGCTTGGACAACCGATGGGCATGTTACATTAAAAATAAGAATCGGTAGAGCTCATCACTAATACTACTTGTTGCAACTCTTACAATGACCAAGAATATTGAGCTCCACAAAGTTTATGGGTTGGCCACCAAAAATTAATGATATAATTTGTATGAGAAGGAGAGCATACTAAGATGCACTTAGGAACTGTAAAGGTTAGTGTGCTAATTAGTGCACGGGGCATAAGCAATGTAGACAAGTGCAATTATGTGCAAGTGTGGTGTGATTTATGTGTAATCGAATGTGTAATTCTAAGAATAGTGCACTGTGGTGGACTATGTGCAAGCACAAGTGAAAGTGCAAGTGTGCTCAAATTTACAGATGTGTACATAAATGCACACAAGTGTATGTGCATGTGTGCATATGCCTAAGTGCACTCAAGTTCTCTCAAGCACACACAAGTGTAGACAACTTTACTCAAGTGTATATGAGTGCACACAAGTGCACAATGATTGGGTTAGTATTGACTTACATGTAATGAGTTTTATGTGACCAAGGGTGCAGACATAGGTGCATACAAGCACTATGCATGTGCTAGCATCAACGCCAGTGTCATTGTTTATTAGTGCAAGTACGCCTTATTGTACTCAAGTGCACACAAGTACACATAGGTTTGCTAGGTGAGGTTGGATGCAAGGTCTATGAGCAATGGATCTAGAGTGGATGAGGGTGTGCACACAAGTGTACATAAGTACGCATGCATGTACTAGTGCCCATGATAGTGCTAGTGCTAATCCTCACATGTGCACACTAGTGCATTATTGCAAGGTGTCACCTCCCTCCCTCCTCCTTCCCTTTGACCCTCCCTTATGAATAGGGTGGGTGTTGGGGTTGGATTTGAAAGAAAATGCATGGTGCTATGCAATTTTCTGCTATGCACTTGGGCATGGTAGTGCAGAGTAGGCGTACAATGAAATCTAGTGAATTTAATCTAACAGTGAGCGCACAATGGTGTATATGTGTAGTGCAAGTGATTATGCAAGGCTATGTGTAGGGTATGGTGTGATAAACAGGATAGTGCACGTGTATATGCACTATGGTAGTGCACTAGCACACAAGATTATGCACAATGCATGTAGGTGTAGCTTAATAAGGATAGTGCACTAGAGGCTACAAGGTGAGGGCTTAGTGTACCATAATGCATTCGGATCAAGAGTGGAATGTAAGTGATGGTGTGTTGGTATGGTAAGCGCACATGCACTAGTGTAGTGCAGTAGGTTAAAGCTAGTGCACTGTGGTGTGCAAGGGCATTAGTGGGTGAGTACTATGTGCCAATGGATGGGTCTAGTGCAAGTACAAGATTCTACATACTAGGGCACATGCCAGTGCTAGTGCTTATTCAAGTATGTGTACACGTGTGTGCAAGCACTACTCAAGTGCACAAGGAAGGCTCACTATATTCCCTTACTTTCCCTTGGCCCCCCTTGCAAACAAGGTGGATGTTGGGGTTGCAAAGAAAGAATATGCACTAGGGTTAGCTAATATATATGTATGCTGCAAAAGAGCATATAGGAGTGTACACGAGTGCATTAGGATGCAATGACCCATTTGTTGCTTTATTGTGAATGGTAGGGTAGCATGCATGCACTATAAGGTATGTTGTTCCTTTCTCCTTTCACTTGTCAGCCCTCCCTTGCAAATAGGGTGGCTGCCTAGTCAAAGAGAGAAAATAAAGGAGTGCTCACAAATGCAAAAGAAGAAATTCAAGAATCAACTAAGATTTAAGATTGGAAAATAAGCATATCACCTTGATTTTAATAAATGTATCACATGTAGTACAAGTTATCCATAAGGTATTCGATAGCCCTATCCCTCCCCACTTTCTCTAATTTAAAGTAATTAGTTCCTTTGACATAAAAATGCATGAATTCCTTGCATAAACCTTGAATAAGGCTTATCTTTATAGTTGCTAAATAAGGCATCCCTTAGCTTTGCTTGTGGCAGCTCTTCCCCTCTTATGGAATTCCTTTCCTTTACTCAATAGCTCCTCCTTCTTTTGAGCTACTTTTCTTTCTCCCATGTGTATTACGAGTATGGCAGCATAATTCTCTTACTTTTAATGGCTCTCTTATTATGGTGGATGGGACAAAGGGCTCTAAGAAAGAAGAATGGGTCCAATAGATGCACAAGTATGATTCAAAAAATAATGACGTTCTTGACCCTACTACTGTGGTTATAACAGAGATGAAGATGGAAAGAATGATGACGATACTGGAATCGTGGTAGTGGCTTATGATAATTGTGAGTAGCAAAGTAAATTGTGGCTTGTTGAAAATTGCGGAAATCATAGCTAGCAAGAAGGCACCTTGTGTCACATGCCTATTGTGTGATGATGAAGTTGATGCAAGAGGAAAGCATGGCCTACTACACCATATGAAGCAATCGTGGAAATTGGTGCATGTTCAATAGTGGGAAGTAGTAGATGAGAATTGGGTCTTATTACCTAAAGCAATCTTGTCCAATATAAGCCATTTTTAATTGTTTTCTAATACTCAATGGTTGATTGATTGGTTTTTGATGAGTTTGGAAGTGTTTTGGTAAGCTTGAATAAGTTTGATTAGCTCATGATGGTTTTTGAATAATTGGTGATATGGTTATGTGTTTTGTCTAACCACTTTTTATTCTCTAGAAAAATAGCACATTTTCTCATTTTGGGCCAAAAAGTGTCCCCATTTGTACCAAATGGTCGAGATACTGAATTAGCTTCTTGAAAGAAACATCATTAAATGCCCCAAATTCAAAAATTTCAAAAAGTGTGAGTTTCTTCTAAAGCCTTTCAATGGTGCAAAATCCACCACACATAGGTGCAATGGCAGATACAAACTCACAGAATCCACCACACATAGGTGCAATGGCGGACACAAATATGCAACAACCTCCTCTCAACACCAATTCCAAGTATCACCTCCACATAGATGTAGAGAATGTTTATGCCCCATTACAAAAAGTGAGGGGAAGAAATTACATCTCAAAACAGTGAAGACACAACTTTGTGAGGGAGGAGCAAGGCATGTCAACCTTTGGTGTGATGGTTCTCTTTATCCCAAAGATCCTCACACTATTAGCACCCCACCATTTTCAAACTCGACCACCCTTCTTAGGTTTGTTGGAGATGGCAAGAATGGCCTTCTTGGCTATTGCAAAGCTATCTTTACAACACCTGTAATGGAGAGTGCAATGATGCACATCAAGAGCAGAACCATCAATAACTTAAAGGCGGAATGCAACCTCCAAGAAGAAAAGCTCAAAGCCCAACAACATGAGATAGAAAGGCTGAACAAGCAGCTGCAAATTTGGAGGCATCAGAAAACATTGCTTGGCCCTTAACAAAGGAAACGAGCTGAACTAAAGAACATAGAGGATTTGAAGGTGGGCTCTGGAGGTATGAAGAAACGAACAACGGCTATCAGGTTAGGAATCTCTTGTCTTACTATTCCATGCTTTTTTGTTATTATGTCTCTTTGCTTTACATTATCCCTCTTGTTTAGGGATGTGCTACAACCAAACAAGGAAAATTGTAACCCAAACATCAACCTTGCAAAGTGCCTTAAGCCACTTTTTAGCTCAAAGATTGCAAAAGAACTCATACATTTGGAGAAGTTTAAAGTAGTGCAAAGGCAAGTTGTTGAGCAATTCGTGAGACAAAACACAGTTTCTGTGGAGGGTATATAGAGCACGATGGATGAGAGTGGTATAAGTCACAATGGCTTTGGTTTCTTACAAAAAGAGGTTACAAGTTCATTTAAATCATAGGGGTCAAAGCTCCTGTCCACAACTACAGCAATCTGGAGACTTCAAAAATATCTTAACTTAAAGCAGGATGAGTATGTTGGAAAGCCCTATCACATCAATAGAGAGTTTCAAGCAAAACAAGGTATGGTTGTCTATGACAAATATAACAATATCTTCATGGATTTGGAGATACTACAGGTTCAAATGGTTGAGTTTTACAACATCTCACATGGAGAGACAAATGGCATATTGAAGTTTACATTAAAGATGGACGAGTGTCAGATTTTGAAAGACGTTAAGATGGAGAGGATAGCTATTACATTGATGGATAGGGCAATGGCAAACATGCCAAGGGATGATCCTCGTTACTTTAGTGTACAGTCAAAATGAATTTATGGTGGCTTGGGACATTTCTGGTTGTGTCAGAGAATTACAAAGCATTGGAATGGGTCTTTTAGAAGACTCCACTACCAAATGTTATTAATGCTCAAATGAAAAGACAAAAGACACTATTGGTTCCAATTAGGGGCAACTTTCAAGTTATTTGGCATCTTGCATTAGACTTGAAGACTCTAAAGTGCTTATATAATTGTAACAAATGCCCAGTCACCCTTCCTTGCCTGTATTGCATGGAGGATGCAAAAACACTTGATCAAAAGTGATGGAAGAAGGCACCTAATCGTCACCAATTCGAGAAAGATTTCAAACCAATCTTTGATATACCTCTATCGAATGCACATATACATACAATGCATGCACTTTGTTGGGTGATTGAGAAGCTTATCAACTTATACATTGGATTTTCTTGGAAGATCAAAAGCCAGACAAAATGAAAGAAGGGGATTTCACAGCTCTTGAGATGTTCTTGGCAGACATGAAGCTTCATGGTGGAGAGATACAAATCGTGCAAGATAAAAAAAGTCAAACAACGAAATAGACATACCAAGAAAAATTTCTCTTGGAAGCATGAAGGCAAGGCGATTCCTCTCGAGACCCATCCAGAACAGGCAACAAAAGCTTACCAAACATGGAAAGTACTACAAAAGGATGCATGTAAGTAGGATTGAATTTGAGCAATGGAGAAGACTGCACAATATAGTAAAGGATCACAAATCTCTTTCAAGAAATGCAAAGGCAGAAGTGTGGCATGCTGTGGATATCATATTCCCCAGATGCTGAATAAGGAGACATGGACAAATACTGACAAGAAGACATTTCACACTACTTAGTGACTGATGACCGAGTATCCGAGTTTGATGCTAATGAGTCTGATCATCCCAATCAGACAGGGTGAATGTCCAATTAGACAAGCGAGGGATAGTCCGATTTTCAAGATAGGACGGACAACGTTCAATCATATAAGTCAAGTTAGTCTAAATGTCTAATTCGAGGAATCGGACGTTTGAGTGTCTTATTTTGGGAATCAGACCCCTGTGGACTGTGCCCAATTCCGTCAGCATGCAAAGAGAAAAAACAAAAATTCGAATCATGGCCACAATTTTGGCCACTCCCACAAGCAAGGAGCTTCAGAATGTAAGGATGCATACACAGGGAGGGTTCTATGTACCTGATACGCATGGGAAACTCCTGTGGCAGCTGATCGATTCGCCCTAAGCTCCATGTCTCTCTCAAGCTCTCAAGCTCTCTCTCTCTCTCTCTCTCTCTCTCTCTCTCTCTCTCTCTCTCTCTCTTGCAAAAACTGAAAATGAGCTTTCCACCCCCTAGCTTGGGTCTTAAGCCCTTGTCCTAATGCCCAAGTACTGTCTTGTTAGTGCTCAAGCCTTGTCAATGGAGTGCAAGCCTTGTTGATTTTGCCCTCTTTTGGCTTGTTTTAGAGCAGTAATCTGAAAGTTTTTTGCTTCAATTTCTTGTTCCTATCCTACTCTAAATGCAACAAAAATCAAAACACAATTTCTAAAATGATTCCTCCTACTTGTCTATTCATAAAAAACCCAAAAATACTTACTTGTTTTGAAGATTAAAAAGCCCAAATATCCTACCTATCTCAAGCACTTGTTTAGGAATGCAACCATACTTCAATGCTCGATTTGAGGCATGCTAGTGCTCAAGCTTGAATCCGTTGGTCCTGGAAATGGAACCAAAATATAGTGGGAGCTTACACTCAACCGCCAAGACCCACTGACCGCTTATTGCTTCAAGCGTTTCAAGCGAGTACAAAATACTATCTCTCACCTAGCCGACACACCTTTGATCCTACGGGGGTGTAGTGAGCTTACCTTGATGCCCGAATGAGTAGTGTCCTTCCTCAAGCAAGCCGGTAGCTCCATGATTCGAGATACAAGCTCCAACAACCTCAAGCCTCCTCCTTCAGGCTCCATCCTCCATAGCCACACGCAACAAGAAGAAGAAGAAGAAGAAGAGAGGAGAGGATGGAGAGCTTCTTCTCCACGATCCCTTACCCTCACACACACACTCCCTCTCTCAAGCACACACAAGCAATCAAGAAGGAGAGAAGAAGAAGATATCACTTTTGCCACACACCAAAGAATGAAATTTTCATTCACTTTTTGAGTTTTTATATAAAACCCTAAATCCCTTCGACATCCATCCCCTTTTTTAAATGGCCGAGCAACTTGCCAAGGTCTTCTTTCTCCACTCCCTTCTAGTTGCCTTATCCCTTCACCCATGTCTTTTTAGACTTTACAACTTGCACAAAAGGGAGCCTGGCACTCTTACAAAATGAATTACATTGCACCCCACACTTTCCTTGCGAGAGCCCTTGGAGGTTCTCCCTCATCCTTGAGAGAGCATCCCTCATCTTTGAGAGGACCTCCTTCATCCTTGTGATAGGATGTCCTTCATCCTTGAGAGAGCCTTGCTAGAATGTTTAGTGCTCTCCTTCATCCTTGACAGTACCTTGCTAGAATATTCAGTGGTCTCCCATGTTTTTTTTAAAAGCTTGCCTTCTCCTCCACTTTTCTTGCTTGAGCTGAATGAGCTTCTTCATTCACTTTTTGACCTGGGCTTCCTCGGTCTTTCTCTACTTTGTTTTGGTTGTGTGATCCTTGTCTGTGACATGACTTGTAACATTGTAACACAAACATAGAGAACAAATGTGATAAAATCCTCTCATGATATAGGTAACGATATAGGAATATTTCAACCTCACATAACAACTCTCCAAAGATCATTGTACTACCCTACAACAAAGGGAATCTTGCACACTCAACGTTGTTCACAACTAGGCATACAAGTGCTATGTATCTAGGAATTTTCCTTTTGATACCATGCTTAAATGCAAATGCAATGTGTATGAATCATTATGCTCAAACAATTTCAACTATAAATTAGCCATGTGTGTCATGTAAAAACAACCTTTTCATGATTTCATCTCTCTAATGTTATGCTATGTTGCAAAGAGATAGCACCGGGCTAACCCATGCTACTATTCCTCTTTAGACTTAAATAAATCAAAGCCTATATGCCATAATTTATAATGAAATCAGAACTCATTCAAATCTTATCTCTTTTCAGCCATTTTCTCCCTACCGTTTAGGTTTGTTGTGTCCCCTGCTTCTCGCCTCACGTGTGAACATGCGTGTTTTTGCTTTTACGTGCCTTGCAACACCCCCATGGCGTCCACGCCTTCCCCATCGCCATCCCGACCCCCGTTTCTTCCCGCCACTGCAAATTTTTTTACCTCGCCCGGGACGAGGGGGTTTTTTTATTTTTCTCTTCATTATTATTTATTTATTTATTTTTAAAAATTTAAAAATACCCCCCACCCTGATGGTTTTCCCCCTCCCCTTCTCCCCTCTCTCTCACTTCTTCTTTCTCTCTCCCTGACCTCGACCCCTCCCTCTCTCTCCCCTCTCTCCCTGCTCTTTCTTCTTCTCCTAGCATCTCCTCTCCTACCATATCCCCTTCTTTCCCTCCTCCTTTCCTTCCCTTCTTCTTCTCCCTCCCTTCCACCTCTTATTCCCCTCAGTCAGAGATGTCGGTCTTGTTCATCTGTCTTTATTCGGTTGGTCCAAGTCTTGGATTTTGTTTGAGTTTGGTCATTGTCTGGGGTATGAAGTATTTGAGTTTTTATTTATTTTTGATTGCTTGATTACATGGGCTCAGGGTGCCTATTTGTTTGCATAGCATGAAGCTTTCGGTCTCACGAGTGCATAGGTCATGTCAAAATTTTTACGTAGGATGTGGATTGTTTGGGGAAGTCTAGTCCAGTCCAGTCTGGTCGTTTGTCCTTTGTTTTCATATTCTTCTCCGTGTTTATTTCTCTGCGCTTTGATGGAAATTTTTTGTCTTTTCCTTGGTTGTGTGTATGGGTATCCTTTGTAGTTTGAATGGCATCTACCTCTATTCCTCCTATTGCCATCCAGCATGTGCCATTGCCGGTGCATGACTATGCTGTTCTCCTGGAGGCGGATTGCATTTGATGTGCTGGTCTTCGTTCTTTTGTGGCTCTGAAGTTTCCGCCAGTGGTGGACAACACCATTTTCTACCCCTTCCTGGTGTCATACAAGAACCTGTGTGGCTTGGTTTATAATCGATGTTTTTTCTTATCCACAGCCAATATCAGTGATGCATTGTGTTTGCCTCTTTCAACATCTTTTGTCCCTAGTGGAAATCAATTATTGACAACTGAGGATATCATTTCTCTCCTGTAGAAGGCAACCTCTATCCCTTTGGTCTCCAGCAAAGTTATTACCAGTTTTGGGGTTTCTATAGCTCACATCTCCTCCCTGGTATGGAAACAAATTTGCCAGTTTCTGCAAGATAGGTTCATGTCAAGGAAGCTTGCTTCCAAATGTCTCTCCAAGGAGCTATTCATTGCTTTTGTTCAAATCCTGGAGGGAGCCAAGTTCAATTGGGTAGCATTCATGCTCGCGAAAATGGATCATCATTTTCAAAGAGTTATGAAAGGTCAGGGCAGTAATGTCTCCTACGGTGTTTTCCTTCAGAACATTATCTCCCTTGCACCTTCTCCTGGTGGTGTGCCAATTCCTGATCCTACTCCTCTTCCAAAGCAGCCTTCACCTTCTGTTCCAACTCCTTCTCCATTACAGCCCAATTCTGATTTGGAGGATGAGCCCCCTACCGGATTCTCTCGCAGTAAAAGATTACATACTAAAGGGCCACTTAGTCCTGTTTCTATTTTTGTTTCTAATTCTCCTGTACAGGACTCCATTCCTCTTGTTTCTACTAGTTCCCTCCCTTCATTCTTGTCATGTCCTAATCTATTTGCAACACAAAGGGATGGGCAGTTGGATAAACAGATCCCTGCTTCCTTACAAAAAATGTTAGCTGGACATTTGCTTTCCCAGTTAGTTTATGGTGTCCAGGCTACATTGGAGACTTCACTAATGACTTATCTTTAGTCCATTTACACAGGGGTCTATACTTCCTTACAAGACAAAGTGGATTCCCTGACTAGTTAGTTGAGTAAGGATTTGGAGGATCTAGCATCTGAGAAAGCCACCCTCACTGATATTCACAAACAAATGACTAAAGCTGCTACTCTGATGGATTCCTAGAAGGCCGCCATTCAGAAGTTAGAAACTCAAATAGTTACCCTAGAAGCATATAATGCATCTTTGGCTAAAGAGAAGAATTTTTCCCTTGAGGAGATGATCGACTTAGCCAGTAGGCTGGATACTTGTGAGGGTCAGCTACAATCTTCTCAAGAAACTATTGAGTCTCAAGAAGTAGATGATTGCAACGCTTAATCAGAAGATTGTTACTCTTTCTATTCCTCCACGTCCTGTGGTTTCTTTTGTAGTAGCTTCCAAAGAGGAGCCTGACCAGCTACAGTAGAAGGCAAAGTTGTGTAATGGTTTTTTTGCTAAGGTCAAACGCCTTCAACAACGTATGAATTGTGTGCAGGATGATTTTGCTCGTTTTGCTGAGCTGGTGTCACCCCCACCATCTTTTTGGATCAAGTATAATCAACATCATTTTGCTTTGTATATCTCTTTGAGCAATGTGCATTTAGAACCTCCAGAGGATGGGTGGCAGAATTTGTGGTCTACAGATTTGCTGAAGTCTGTGTTTGATAGATTTGTTGATGAGCTAATTTCGCATGAAGTACAGTTGCTGTCTTTCATGTATCTTATGGGGCATTTGCAGATTCCTAATGAGGAAGATATAAATTTTTATGTGGGAGATGTGGTATTACAAGCTGTGATGTATATACATTCAGTGGAGCTTCTATTAGCTGAAGGGTTGAAAAGTTATCATCAGCAGACGTCTTAGTGTAGATGATATGCTTGGCATCCTCCTTTGGAGGGTGATGCTCTGGAGCCTCATCGTCTCAAGGGTGTATTCCTCAAATTTGATATTCGACCTTTGCAAACTCAGTTGTTGAGATTTATTGCTGATCATCCATTATTCACTAATTCATTTTTCCAAGATCTTGCCTATGTTGTTCTTTTTATCCATTAGATCCCACCGATCTTCTGTCTTATTCTCTTATGTCCTATCATTTTCCGTTGTATATTTCCCTCCTTACTTCCAACCCTGACACTATTCCTTTGTTTTCTTTTACTCCTTCTGATTCCCCTCACATTCCTATCTTTATTTTTTTTTCCTTTCATTGCCAATCTGACATCATCACCTACCCCTTCTGAACCTCTTCCTATAGTTCCTCTTGTTCCTTCTGTTTTCTCAGCAGATTCTCTTCATAAGTTTTTGCTGAATTTCCCATCTCTTCCATCTTCCTTATCTCTTCATTTCCCTTCTTTTTATGATTTATCTTATCTGCCTTTGCAATGTTCCCCTCTCATTTCACTTCCACCTTCTACCGATTTTATTAACCTTCCTCCTCAATCAGTGCTCGATACACCTGGGTATAACAGTGATGTTCTCCATCGAAGGCAATGGACGTTGTATGATTCTTTGACATGATCAGTGTTTAATTCGCTCTCATTCCTGGGTTCTAGGAGATGTCTGCTTCATGTTTGATGCCTTACCTTCATTTTGCTTGGGTGCACGCTCATTCTGAGGATACCTATGTACATCTTGCAGCTCACTTTTGTTGGTATCTTGATTTTATGCATCAGCAGTCTAATCTGAACACTCGAAAGCGTATCCCCACTTTGATCATCAATCTGAATGTGGATGTGACTGCTGCTCAAATGGATATTGTGTATTACTTCGCACATGCTTTCCCTGCCAAGTTTCTTATTTTGCTAGAAAGGATGTGCTATTGACAGTTCCTCCGGAATGTGCCTTTGCATTTTGTAGATGAAAGTAAAACTTTGGAGCATCTCAAGTCTAGCATGCAATTCAAAAGGAAGTGTCTGCATCCTGCTTAGAAGTGAAGTTCTTTTTGGACATATCAATTCTTTTTCTTTAGTGGAAATCTTTTTCTATGCTCTTCATTTTTTGGGGGCATGTGCCATTCAGATTACTTGGTGTTGTGTTTGTGTGAGTTGTATATGTGGTATGGGTATATTGTTTATCTTTGTTGAATGGAGCTGAAGTTGAAGCTCGATTGATGAAGATGATATTGGATTAAAAGCTAGCAGAAGATGATGCTGATTTAAAGAAAACTCTTATATCCTTTATGACTTTGTGTTGCTAATAATTTTTTTTAAAAATGGACATACTATCCAAAAGGGTGTTTTCCTTTTGTTGTAGTATCATTAGATATACATGTTACGTGTTGGGGTCGTGGTTGGGTGATTATTGAATATACTAAAAAAGATCGAATTGAGCTCTTTACTGAACTTATATTCTTATTTTCCTTAGGTCGTGAGGATGCTTCCTTTCTAAGTGTGGGGATATGTTGAATGCTAAAATGACTAGATTTTTTGGTTGATTTTTTTTGTTGTTTTTGAAGTCTAAATGGTTGATTTTTGATGCATTTTGAGTGATGATTGGTTGTTTTGGAGTGTTTGAAAGTGTTTTGGATGATGTTGATTATGTTTTGGAAGCTCATGAAGATTCTTAGTAGAAATATGAGGTTCTATGATGTTCTTATAGGTTTTGTTGAGGTTCTGATTGGTTCTGATACCTTTTGTTTTATTCTGATTTTCTTCTGTATGAAGTATAGATTGATGATTGATGAAGGTTGAGATCGTTTGAAATCTTAATGTGTAGTTTTTGATAGTTTGGGATGGTTTTAGTATGAGTTATGAGGTTTTGATGTTCTCTGATGATCTTCTGTAACTCTTTGTTGATCTTCTATAGACCTTCTATAGAGCCTTTGTTCTGTTTCTGTTTTGTTTTATTATGTTCTGTAGATCTTGTGTAAGTGTTCTGTGGAATATATGTGTGACTTTGGGATGTTGTTTCAGCCTTGGGAAAGGATAAATCTAAGTTCAAAAGAGCTAAAACAAATGGAAGAAGTAGTTGCTGAAGACTCAAGTGCAGACTAAAGTGACAAAGATAGAAGCAAGATATGAAGGGTTACTGTAGATGCTATGGTGCCTCTTCGACACAGACATACCTCTTGGGAAGTGCATCCACGACCTAAGAAGAATTATTTGAGAGTGATTATTGAGTATTTTAGTGAGGAGATGATGTACTATTGGTTGAGAGAGAGAGAGAGAGAGAGAGAGAGAGAGAGAGAGAGAGAGAGAGAGAGAGAGAGAGAGAGAGAGAGAGAGAGTTAGAGATAGCAAATTCTATCAAAACAATGTATCTATCTATGAGAGATTGAGAGAGTGAACTATGAAGATTATGAAGATGAATACTATGTGATAATTTCCATTCAAAAATGGTGTATTCTTTTTTGTTTCTTGTTCTATTGATGGATTCTATGAAGATGTTGAAGATTATGGTTGATTCTATCAAATCCATGGGAGATATCTACTATGATGCTACGTGAAGATTTGTTCTTTTCCTTGTTGTAGTTCTCAAAATAATGAAACAAAAGCTTGTTGATGTTACAAGATATATTTTCTTGCAATAGAAACCCCTTTTCCTTGGTGTTTCTCTTGGGGGGCTCCACAAAGAGAGAGAGAGAGAGAGAGAGAGAGAGAGAGAGAGGATGTGGAAACTCCAATAGTTACAATGTTATTCCTTATCTTGAGCATCCATATTTTGAAAAACATTACCACCAAGGCAAAGTGATCTGATGGAGTAAGGGTTATCAAATTACTGAGTGGCAAGACAGATCTTTCATGCATAGGAACAAATCGTGTTTTGTGCATTGAGAGACCCAACTTGTGTGTGCAAGGCTCAATTTATGCATCTCACCTTGCATTGGGATTGTAGAATACAAGGTTGGTCACTCACCCCACCCTCTATCTCACACTTTGTTGATGAATAGAGAGGGCAGCCCATACTCACATCCCCATCCACTTAGAGTGAAAGCTCACATCACTCAAGCGGTTGTTGATGATGATTGGCTTCGCCTTATCAATGATACCAAATAGCCTTTGGTGATAAAAACCCAAGGAGGTAGCCAATAGATCAAGAGATTTTATCAGCTTTGGAGAAGCCATATATAATATGGAAGGATAGAACACCACACACTAAGGGAGGTGGCTTCGGAACTACATCCTGAAGATTGTGATAGCAGAGGCTTCAACTATTTTGGATAGTGGGGCATTGCTACATTTTCCATAGCTAGCTTCCGATTCAAGGATATTTGCCACCTTTTCTTGGAACGAGACCTATTATAAGAACAAATTTCCCTTTTCTCCCATAATATTTTATTGGTTTTTTTTCTTTATTAGAAACAATAAAAAAGTTCTCCGACAATTCCACCATATGTTTCTAAGAGCATATCATGCATTTCGTGTTCGTAGACACATCTCCTTAAGAATTCATCCTATCCTAATTGATATAATTGACCGACAACAATCAACTAAAAGGATTGGATCTTCAAGATTAGTCTTTTTAACCAAGTTTTTTCTATGGTTCATTCAAGCAATCTATTCTCCAAGATGTAGACGATATCATTTGCCCAATATGGTGTGAGGTCTACTCTAAATAAGTCTCGTTCATTGGACATTCTAAAAAGATGTGCATCTAGTAGGTCATCAATGATTCCCTCTCTAGCTACTTCACGTGTGGGTATGCGGGACATATGATCTATCATATAGTGACGTTGTTTGCCTTTGCATGTACTACCACAGAGAAGTCAAATTCCAAAAGCAGATGTAACCATCGAGCAATGCATCCTGTTGCATAGAGTTTGTTCACTGGATAGAGCAATGCTTGATGATCGACAAAAAAGGTAAAGGGTGTTGCTAAAAGATAGTGTCTAAATTTCTTTATGGCAAACACTTCTCTCTCTATTGTGGAATGGTTTATTTTCGCATATCAGTGAGCTGCCTGCTAGCAAAACTCACTGGATAATCAAGGTTATACTCACCAGGTTGGCCCAACACTACCCCCACAACAAAATTTGATGTATGAATGTGCACATGGAAGATACTGGACCAATTTGGGGCTCTTAAGTTAGGAGTTGAAGTTAAATCCTGCTTAAGCCTTTCGTAGGCTTGTTGACATTCTTCAATCCACTTGAATACCATCAACAATTTATACAAAGGTCTAGCCATCATGCATAGTTTAGCACAAACCATCAGTAGTACCTTGTGTGGCCTAAGAAGTATTGAAATCCCTTGAAGTTAGTTAGAGGGAAAAGG